>NC_056730.1:561898246-562079614 GCF_019279795.1 Protopterus annectens | reverse complement strand
AAAAAAAATGGAATGTTTTAAAGTTCATTCAATAGTAAATTCAAACAAATTTAGGCATAAAAGGAAGGCCTAGTTCCGAAACTCACCGATCCCTGTGAAAAATAAAGACTGAGTAGATCTAAGGGCCTGCAATACAGCAGAGTCTAGCAGAGTTTAAAGCTACCAGGAAGGTCATCTTCCATATTAGAAATTTTAGAGAAGAACTGGCCACAGGCTGAAAGGGAGGTTAGGTTAACTCTTACAAAACAAAAATTAAGTCCCAAGAAGAAGCCATTTTCTTCTTGGTGGTCGGATACGCAACCCCCCCCCCCTTTAAAAACTACTTAACTTGAAATGAAGAGGAAAGACTGCGATCCAGAGGCAGACATGCTAAAATGGTTAAGATGTGTACCTTTAATGAAGTGCATGCAAAGCGAAAATGGAGCAATTCACACAGGTAGTCAAGAACAAGTGGTTTACCCATTTGAGATAGCTCTTGTCCTCTACTTTGACACCAGAGAGAAAAATCTTTTTTTATTTCAATACATAAGATTATACCTTCTACCATGTTTTTTTGTCTCATTCTATAACTGTTGAATGGCCTCAGGGGGGGAAAAAAAGTTGTCTAAAAGGGATCAAAAGCCATATTAAAAGACACATGGTATCACCCACACAGTCAAATCATAATTTTGAATGTTGGGATTAATCAGAGGTCCCATGACCTGTATAAGCAAGTCCACTATGTGGAAGCTTTTGGTGATTGCCCTTGGCCCGCTGAATGAAAAGTAGAACCACTGCCATCTGGACCAAAAGGAATTACCAATAACATCCCCTTCAAGAATTTTGGAAATGGAAGAAAAGCATAAAAGAAATATCCCCAACCAGGGACTGAAAACACACATTTTCCAGGTTTATTTGCAAAGTGTGCTAGAATGGAAGAGTCTCAGATTTCTATTTAGAATGGAGGCAGACAGATCTCTCTGGGGAATTCCCCACTGGTAGGCTACCTGTAGCAAGACCTCTTGGTGTAGCATCTACTTGCGAGGGTCCATCAAGGATCTGCTCAAAGAGTCTGCTACTGTGTTCTGTTCTGATGAGAAGTGTATAGCTTAGAAAAATAAGTTTTTCTAGTAATCTATGTCCTACACAATCATGGCCAGTCTGCAAAGATGGTACGACTTTGTACACCCCTGTTTACGTACCATATGACAGTGGTGCTTCACCACACAGAGTGTTCCTGGGGACCAGAGTTGATTCAGGAATTTCAGGTAATTTGTAATGGCCATAATTTTCTTCAGGTTGATGTGTTTGTAGCACATCACACAATAGTAGAATGTAAGATGTAAGATGAACAGTTCAGATTCAGATCAGGATGCAGCACAACTGACTCAATGTTTGCAGTGAGAAAGATACTTGAGAAGAAGCTAGAGATGAGGGGGGGGAAAAGTCCAAACTGGCATTACTAGACTTGGAGCAAGCACATGACAAGGTCCCAAGAAAGTTGATTTGGGTAGTCCTGCGGTGGTCTGAAGTCCCAGAAATATTAATAGAATTAGTGCAAGCTATGTACAAGAGCCCAATGACTCAAGTACAAACAGTGTTTGGTCTCACAGATGGGTTCCTGGTGGGAGTGGGTGTGCATCAGGGTTCAACCCTGAACTCACTGCTGTTCAGAATGGTGAAGGACTACATTAGCAAACAAATCAGAGGGGACAAATTAAAGTTGTCGTATGCAGATGATATGACATTACAGGCATACTGAGAAAAAACTTCAACAAAGGATATGGAATGGAATGCAAAACTAAAGGCAAATGGACTGAAACTGAGTACAGATAAGACAGCTGTAACAGCCCCAAAGAAAGAATGGAGCACGTTAACAGCTTCAAGTTTCTGGGAGGGGTGGTTGAGGAGAAGGGAAGTCTGACTGAGCAAACTGCACAGTGTGTCAGAGGTAGTGTAGGACAGAAGAATGTCGAAGGCTGCTTACAAAACAATGGTGCAACCATTACTACAGTATGGTACAGAAACCTGGACAGTAAAAGCAGAGTAGTTGAGGAAGCTAAATACTGATGGAGCTGAAGTGCCTGAGACAGGTGGTACACATTGCACAACGTGGGACAGATGAAGAAATGAGAATGTAAGAGCAGAAGCCAAAGTAGCTCCAATTGCAGAAAATGTCAAACAGAACAGATTACAGTGGTTCAGGCACATGTGCAGAAAACAATCTGAAGATGACAGGGGACAGATAGGAAGAAGGCAAGAGGAAACAATGTTGTCCAGCAAAGAAGTGGATGGATTATGTGAAAGAATTACTTGTGTAACAGTCAGACCTGAGTATCAAAGAAGGCAGGAGAGTGGAGTTGAATACAGACAGATGGCAACAGTTGACACGACCACCCAACCCCATGCAGAAAATGTGGAAAAGGAGTTGATGATGATGTGCTTGCAGGGATACTGTGGTTCCCAGATACCCTTTACCATGACACCCTGAGAAGTAACATCCCAGAGGCATCTGTGGTCATGGACTCAGATGGGCTGGGAAGAGAAAGGGGAACTCCTGGGTTGCACAGGACTTGACTGCGAGGAAAGAACTTCTTTGGTGGGCCAAAGTTGAGAAATAAGATTGGAAAAAAATCTGTTGAGAGTACTGGGTCCAAACTGTTTTGAGCAACCATTAGATCTCTCTCAAGTGAAGTTTGACAAATGGAATCGCAAGGATAGAGGTCGTCATAAAACCCAGAACTCTCAAATAGTCTTACTATGTACCTTGTCTGAAGAGAAAGACAAAGGACTAATAAGCTTGCATTTTCTCAAGGGAATTGTCAGAGAAAACCACTATTCTGTGAGCTGGAACAAGGAGGACTTTTGGATTCAGAATGAAAGCCAACTGGCTTAAGAGACTCATGCTATACTGCAAGGCTATTAGAGTTTTCAGTAGACGAAGGAAAAAAAAAAGAAAGGCAGTCCTAAATTTTTACATGTCCGTACATTCCTCTTATACTAGGATCTCTTCTCATGCTAAGAATAGATTGTAAGGGACTTGAGGAAGATGCCTAAAGATTTCTAAGACTGGCTAGACATATGGTATTCTCAGCCATATGTAATAGCTACTGCAACAGTAATCTAAAGAATGTTTTATGTCAAGTCCCAGAGAGATCACACAGAAAAGGATGTATTAAACCCATGCAGCAACAATTCAGCATTTGGACTGGGCTATTACAAAATGAGATGTTAAAGGAGTGCGCCTACAGAATTTATTCAGGGAATGCAGAAAACAAGTAACCAGACCTACACCAGTCAAGCTCAAAACTAAAAAGAAAAATCTTAACACAACTGTGACACAAAGGCAAGAAACCTATGCTTGGGAACTGTTGAACGGAATTGTTGAGAAAGATTATTCTGCACCCACCTGACATAAAAATAAATTGTCAGTTTCCATGAAATGCAGAAAAGCAGGATTAAAGTTTTGGCTGTTGAATCCTGGTATTAACGCTTTCAATGACCCAGAAATGGCTACCCATAACCTAAGGAACTTCCAGCAGAAACAAAAGGAAACAAAGCACTGACCATCTGTCTCCCAATACTTAATTAGTGTAAAAATACAAGGAGGAGAATTAAGTAAGGTAAAAACCGGATCCCGCTTCTAAGTTAAAATCAAAAATTACATTTGAATAATCAAAATATAGTATTTAGTGGTAAGTAAGTTAGTTTGGAGGACGAAGGGGGTTTAAGAAACTGAGCATTATAGCTCATATATAGCAAGGGTTATAATGTCCTGAATTTTCTTAAGTGCAGAAACGTTGACAGTTTTTTGAGGCTAAACTATGACTATGTTACTTTTGTGTTAAAAAAGTAGTTCAATCCAAATTTTGATAGCTTATATATAGGCCTTAAAAAAACAAAAAGGAATTTCTTACAATGTTGTTAATGATAGCGGATAGCAGGAGGTGTAGTTTCTAGCAAACTGGATATATATATATATATATATATATATATATATATATATATATATATAAATAAGAACTGCCACCACTATACTTGCTGAGCTAGGCTTCAGCAATAGTTAAAATAAGAATGGAAAGCAGGTTTTGAGGAAAGCCACCTAGACTGCAAAGTGAACTGACCTTTAGAAAATTAACAAGGGGGACACTGCCAGACTTCTTTAAATGGGAAGATGTGCTTGAATTTTAAACACAATGCTGACAATTGAATGGGGTGAGTTTGCAGTGTTTGAAGGTAATACTTAAAATGAGCAGTTACGTGAAACGTATTATTACAAAACTTATAACTGTGGAGGAAAGACAGAAGGGATTCAATAATGTAATTTAAGAAAGCTCAGCAATACCCACATGGGGGGGGGGGGGCTAAAGACTTATGCATTTTTGACATAACTGGAAGTGTTAGAAATGCATGCTACAGAGCAAAGAATGAAAGGCAGCCTCAGTGACCAAATTATTTGGATCTTACCTTATGCTGGCACATGATATAAGTTTTAAGAAGTTTTCATGTAGAATTCTTCTACTCTTAATGGTACTAAAAATGTTTTAACAGTTGATAAATTGCTTATATTTACCAAAAGTGTTTGATGTTACCATCACAGCACTGCTGTGGCAGTGACAGTAAGGAATACACAATGAGATGAAAAGACAGATTAAAATGTATAAGTTGCACAAGTCCCCATCTATTGTACAAGCAATTAAGGGCTTGCCTTTAAAGCGCAGATACAAATAATTTTATTAAAAACAGGGAAAATGGTGGCATCTCTGATCACACTTCTGTAGTTAAAAGACTACAGTTTAAATAATGTAAAATTGCAGTTTAAGACAAAATGGCAACTTTAAGAACCTTGTATTGGAATGTGAACTTGCATTAAACAAGCGAGTTAATCAAATCATGTCACCCGATGCATATTTAATCACATGAAGAGTATGTGCCTATTCAGAAAATGAGGTTTACAAGCTAGTGTGCTAACAGACCAGAGACAAAGCAGATCGTTGAGGCTATTCTTTGTAAAACAGGTATACTGTTGGTAGTGGAGGAAGAAATCGCACCAGCTACATAGCAGTGCATGGGGAACAGATGAAGAAAAGTATCAGTAAGAAGAGTCTATAAACCGCCCAAAAATAACACGCAAGAATTAGAGAATATTATAGGTTTATAGGTGTTTACTAAGCTAATGAGTGCAAAGGCCTTTTTAAGCCTAGCCATGCATCCCAAACCTCGGACAAGTTCTGATACCCTTGACAAGTGTAAGCAGGGGCTTGGGAGATAAACCATTTACAGGTTGCTTGTGTCCTTTAGAGAGACAGGTGCCAAACCAGGGATGAATTTCTTGTTCCCCATCCAATTGTCCAAGCTGCACTTGAATTGGGTTAGTGAGAATTCTGCTTCACATGGATGGGATAGTCTCTGGGATATATACCCCTCTCTCCAGCAGGTCCTAATGTTATCACAAGCAAGGTTTAAGTCTTTAGAATGGGTAATTTAGGTGCTGTTTGTTTTGTGGATATGCCAGAAATCCATCAGCGTGGGGTCTGACAATGCCCTGTATGCCAAGCATCTCCCATCAAAAGCCTGTAGGAGACCGAATACAGGGCTAGGACCTTGAGATGGTCTGCATAGGACGTTTTACTCACACCCTGTATTCTTTTGGTGAGGAACCTCTGTTGATGTTCCAGTTGTTGGATATGCCTGGTTAGGTGCATAACAAAGGGGGCACTGTATTCAATGATAGGTCTGATAAATGCTGTATACAATGGAATAATGATTTCCTTGGACTTAGATGCCATACCTTTGTTTACAAGTTCCACAACATAGAATGAGATCCTCACTACTGTAGACAAGTGATGGTTAAAGCCTATATTACTGTCTATATGTGTTCCTATGTCCCTGACTACTGTGTCATCTCTAAGGGGTGTGTAGTCAATATGATGGTTAACAGGGGTGGATGACTTCCCAAAGGATACTATTATGCATTCCTTGGTATTTAGTTTAAGTCAATGGCTCTGACACCAGTTGTTAGTCAGTGTCAGTCCTTCCTGGAGGAGAACATTTGTGTCAGTGTGGGATTCAACGGCAGCACTTAATTTGCAATCATCTGCAAATTCAGTCAGCCAGAGAACACTGACATTGGCCTTGACTTTAAAGAAGTAAATGCCAAAAAGGAGCGGTCAAGGGACCAATTCATGAGGGACTCCACCTGTGACTGGCCTCTTTGTAGAGGTGGACTCCCCACTTCTAACTTCCTGGGTCCTGTCTGTGAGCCAGTTAGCTATCCACCGGGTGACATACGGGTTTGTACCCAACTTCTTGAGTTTGTCAACAATGTCCAATTGGGGTAGTGTGTCAAAATGCCTTGGCCAGGTCATGGTAGGCAGTGTGAACCATTTTACCCTCATACATTGCTTTGGTGACCTTCTCAAAGAAGTCCACCAGGTTGAGTAGGCATGACCTGCCCTTGATGAAATCAAACTGGGTTGGATGTAGTGTCTGGAGGTTTAATACATACTATTGATCATTTCCATAATTCTTTCCATGGCTTTACATATAAGACTAGTGCGACTCATGGGTCTGTAGACGGCCCACTTTTGTACAAAGGGATGACTACTGCTGTTCTCCATTTATGAGGCATGAAGCCTGCTTGGCGGCTACAGTTAAAATAGCAATTCCAATTTAGAAAGCATACTGGGATATTGTCAGGGCCCACTGATGCAGTGTTCTTGGCCTGAGAGAGAACATTAAGGACCTGCTCCCTAGGGATAGCAGGCAGGGTTATATATGATGGTATTTCCTGAGGGAAGGTTGAGAGAGAGGGGTAAAGTTGGAGTGGAATTTATCAGACAGTAGGTTTGCTATATCTTCTGGCTCAGTATAGATACCTCCATTTACAATAAGCTCTGCACACAATTGTGTATTGCCTTTGCGGCTGTGGACATAGCTAAAGAATGTTTCGTGGTTATCCTTAGCCTGGAAGCCAATTTACCTCAAACTTGGCTTTGGTAGACTATTTGTCCTCAGAGTTTTTTGTTTAGTTTAATGAGAGTGCTTTTATCCTGCTGGGTGCTGCATCTCCTAATTTTTGCTATGATCTTCTTCCTTCTGTTATACAGCCTATTGATTTTTGCGATTCCACCAGGTGGCTTGTTTTCTAAATTAGTTCTGGTGGGTACAGCTGCCTCTATGCAGCTATTAACATGCTTGCACAGGGTTTCTGTAACAGTTCTGCATAGGCATCAGTAGAAGCAGCCTCTCCCCCCACAAAGGATCGTTATCCTCCTCTGCACCCACGGCTACATCTAAGCGTCGAGCACCTGTGTCTCAGCCACCCCTGGAGGGTGCCCCCTCTTCCTCGGAGGCTTCTTCGGATGCTCCCCCCGAAGAAGTCCCTAGGAAAAGATTGTGTAAGAGGAGACACTTAGATTTTCCACAAGAATCATTGACATCGGACACTGACTTGGATGAGTCAGAAGGGTCCCCAAAGTCACCTTCAGAGGATGTCTCTTTTTCTGACATCTTGGAGATCCTAAAGCAGAGAGGTGATTGGCAATCCCTCCCCCCTTCTGAGGATGAGTCAGTCTTGCTGAAGGCATTTGGTGCTCGCCCTTCCTCCTCCTGGGTCACTCTGCCCTTCGATGAGTTAATGGAGCTGATTGCTCAAGGGCGTGGAGACACCTGACACGGTGGAACCGGTCCCTAGAAAGCCTAATAAGTATATTACTGCACCCCAAAACAAGGCTTATCTCACAAAGGGAGTTCCAGTGGACGCTATGGTGGTGGCAGCGGCCACGAAAAAGGAGATGTCGGAATCTTCCTCATCTGTCCATCCGCCTAACAAAGATTCTAGGACTATGGACAGGTATGGAAGCGCATTTTTAGTTCAGCGGCTTTTTCTATGCGATCCCTGAACTATTTGACCCACTTTACACGACTACAGAGGATCTAATCAAAGAGTTGGGAGATACCCTCCAGGGTACTACAGATGCTGCTGTTTCAGAGAAAGTTACAGCACATCTCAATACCCTTACATCCATTGTTAACTCGTCCATGAGGCTGATCTCACGCAGCCGAAGGATCGAGTAGGGCAGCAGCTTCAGCGATTGCTCTTGAGAC
Source organism: Protopterus annectens (assembly GCF_019279795.1). Lineage (NCBI taxonomy): Eukaryota > Metazoa > Chordata > Ceratodontiformes > Protopteridae > Protopterus > Protopterus annectens. The sequence goes on along the minus strand of NC_056730.1, from coordinate 562,071,526 downwards.
AATCCTGGATGCGCTTATGTTCATTTGCAGAAGCCTTCAAGTCTTCCTTTACTAACGCCCCATTTGACGGTGCCACTCTCTTTGGCCCCAAAGTAAAGGAGACCCTTACCCGGTGTGAACAGGAGGGAAAGACTCTGTCTGCTGTCGGAGTCCGTTTTTCCACCCCATCCAGACCGTACCCCAAAGGGCAACGCGGTGGAAAAAAGTGGTTTTGAAAACCCCAAGGATCTTTCCCAGGCACACAGGGTGAGGCCCCCTCTAGAGGCAGAGGAGGGGGCAGAGGTGGAAGACGCCGCCCCGGCGGCAGAGGGGGTCTGCAAAACCAAGGTGACAGGGATACAACCCCTGGAAAACCTTTCCAGCACTCCTGAGAGGAGGCCCGACTGTCCTGCTCTGGAGGCAGTCGGGGGTCGCTTAGCTTTATACCCTCAGGCCTGGCAAAATCTTACATCAGACATCTGGGTAAAAAGCGTTGTTACCAGAGGCTACAGAATACCCTTCCTACTGCCCCCATTCCAATGGAAAGACTCCCAGATGTGCCGCCCCATCTGCGAGATCCTGCAGCTATAGAAATTTCAAAGCTGCTAGAAAAAAGTGTCATCCAACCAGTCCCAGCGGACCAAAGAGGATTCGGAACTTACTCAAGGTTCTTTTTAGTTCCAAAGAAGACAGGGGACTGGAGGCCGATTCTGGACCTAAGCAACCTCAATACCTTCGTCAAGAAAGAGAAGTTCCGAATGGTCACGCTTCAATCGATCCTTCCATTTTTACAGAAGGACGACTGGATGTGCTCAATAGATCTAAAGGACGCATACTACCACATCAAAATGGCCAGGGCGTCCAGGGATCACTTGCGCTTCCGGCTGGGAGCCAGCCATTTTCAGTTTCGAGCCCTGTCCTTTGGTCTGACCTCAGCCCCCAGGGTTTTCACCAAATGCATGGCAGTGGTGGCGTCTCACCTGAGACGCCTGGGATTCCAGGTGTTTCCGTATCTGGACGACTGGCTCCTATCTGCCACCACCCAGCGTCAACTGATACAGGCCAGGGATTACACACTACAGCTTTGTGTTCACCTCGGAATTTCCGTAAATTTCGAAAAATCTTCACTACAGCCATCACAGCATATCTTATTCATAGGAGCAGAATTGGATACGCATCATTTAATTCTAAGACTTCCTCCAGAAAGGATAGCCTCACTACAAAGCCACATATCTCTTCTTCTGTCAACCAGAAAATCCCCAGCAAAACTGGTTCTGAAGGTTTTGGGTCTCATGGCAGCTTCCCTCATTGCGATACCATTGGGAAGACTGCACATGAGAGTTCTGCAATGGCTACTGTTTGCACAATGGTCGTTCCAACAACTTCCTCTGACACACAATATTCTGATCACGAACACATGCAAATCACACCTAGCCTGGTGGCTTCAAACTTGCAACCTTTCCAGCGGAAGACCATTTGTGCTACCCACGCCGATAGCTACGGTGACCACGGACGCTTCCCTGATAGGGTGGGGGGGCATCTTTCAGGGAAAGACAGTCCAAGGCGAATGGACCGAGTCAGAGTACAATCTGCCCATCAATGTTCTAGAGTTGAGGGCAGTGTTTCTAGCGTTGCAACACTTTGCTCCCCTTCTTCCTCTAGGAACTATTGCAGTACAGACGGACAACATGTCCGTAGTCTGGTACATAAACAAGCAAGGGGGAACCAAGTCTTATCAACTATGCAGGGAGGCCATGAGAATCTGGCAATGGGCGGAGTCCACAGGTTGCTTTCTGATCGCAACGCATATCCCGGGGTCATCCAACGTCATAGCAGACAGGCTGAGCAGAGCAATCCTGTTGCCTCACGAGTGGTCCCTCAAACAGTCAGTTGCGAAGAGAATTTTTCGCAAGTGGGGCCAGCCTTCCTGCGATCTTTCGTCTCCAATGAACGCCAAATGCAGGAGCTACTTTGCCCTATTACCTCCAGGGAAGTCCCCAGGACGCTGGTTCACGATTGGCCCCCGGGTCTCCTGTATGCTTTTCCTCCCTTTCCCCTGATTGCAAAGTTTCTGCAGAAAGCCAACAACTTGCAAAGGACGATAATCCTCATTGCCCCATTCTGGCCTCGTCAAATTTGGTTCCCCTTTCTTCTGGCACATTGCATTCGGGGACCCTGGATGCTGGACCCGGAACCAGATCTACTGACCCACTCGTCAGGGGCTCCCCACCCCTCGCTCTTGTCACTCCACCTAGCGGCTTGGCTGCTCCGCTTCCCTACTTAGCCAGGTCTGATCTTCTCTCACCTGCAGTTCAAAATATACTAGTGGCTTCTCATAAAGCATCCACTACAAAGACCTACACTAGTAAATGGAAGCGTTTTGTGTTCTGGGCAAATACACGGCATCTGGACCCTGTTATAGCTCCTTTAAACAAGATCTTGGAGTTTTTGACAGAATTGTTTCACCAAGGAGCTTCTCCAGCCACTTTAAGAGTGCAATTGGCTGCCATTTCCAACTTTCATGTGGAAGAATGTGGGGCACCTGTTATGGCTCACAGACTTTGTAAAGCCTTTTTGAAAGGATCTTTCCATATTAGACCACCAGTTAGAACTCCTACATCTCCTTGGAATCTAAATCTCTTATTATCTAAGTTGATGTTACCTCCATTTGAGCCAGCCTCCTCTTGTTCATTGAAGTATTTGTCGTGGAAGACCCTCTTTTTGGTAGCCATTACATCCGCTAGGCGAGTGTCTGAGCTCCAGGCTCTTTCCATTAAACATCCTTATCTGATCTTTCATTCTGACACAGTATCTCTTCGCACTAATCCATCCTTTCTCCCCAAAGTCTGCTCTATTAATAACATTAATCAATCCATTGAACTGCCTACCTTTTTCAAAAATCACTCCAATAAGTTGGAGTATATGTTACACAAGTTGGATGTTCATAGACAACTTAGATTTTACTTGGATAGAACAAAGGATCACAGGAAATCTGATCAACTTTTTGTAGCCTTCGCTGATAGCAGGAAAGGTGTAGCAGTTACTAAAAGAACCCTTTCCAAATGGCTAACTGATTGCATTATATTCGTTTATGATTCTTCAGAACAAACTTTACCTGTCAAACCCAAGGGGCACTCTACAAGATCAGTTTCTACATCCCTGGCTCATGCAGCTCGCCTACCATTAGACACTATTTGTGCAGCTGCCACTTGGTCTAAACCACATACGTTCATTTCTCATTACAAGGTAGACAGGGTTTCTAGGGACAGGGCAACCTTTGGTTCCACTGTGCTCAAGAACGTTCTCCCGTGAGTTCCTCAGGAACATGGAGCTAGGGACGCTACCCAGGTGTAAGAACAAACGGCGAGATCGAACACTCTCACATTTAGAAGTTATGTCCTTACCATAACGTTCCATGTGGAGTGTTCATCTCGCCTTTGTTCTTACATTCCCACCCTCCCACCCTCAGGAAGAACGTATAGTTTGGTGCCTGGTCTGGATTATTTGGCTTCTGCTTTGCAGTGGTTGTGTATATATGTATATATTGTATATATATATATGGATAAATGCTTGTGCAGTATGTTGTTGTTTTTGCATGAATATGCTCTCTCTCTGACTCCTGGTTTGCTTGCAAACTAGATCTGAGGTAAAGGCAGAGGGGGATTGTGGGGGTTAGGTTAGTCTCGAGCTTCTTCTCGATGCAGAGCTTGCAAGCGGCCGACACGGAGCCGAGGATCGGATCCGAACCAGGTGTAAGAACAAAGGCGAGATGAACACTCCACATGGAACGTTATGGTAAGGACATAACTTCTAATTATCTCCATTGTAACAGTATTCATAATTTGAGCCTGAAAAGAAATACAGTAAAAGGCCAGTTTAAGAGTGAGTAAATTAAGTGATGATCCGTACTTTTTTTTTAACATGGAGTGTGAAACTATGAAAATTAGATTTTACGAGAGAGGATATCCTACAGAAATGGTTACTAGTTTAATGAATGTTAAAAATAAAAGGAATCAGGGTTATACTGTTTCTAACAAAAGAGGGAATAAGTATGAAATGGCAAGTAAAGAAAAGAAAAACAAATATTTTTCTTTAGTTTGTTTACTTGAAATTCAGTTGATGAGAAAAGTACAACTGGAGAGATTCCCTACAAATTTTCAAGAATTAAAAATTATTATTGGTGATAACCCTGTTTTTGTATCTAAAAGGGGTAAAAACTTAAAAGAACATTTCCACAAGAATAGTTTTACCAAAAGAAATATTATGGAACACAATAAAGGAATGTCCAAGTGCACAAATTGTAATTTGTGTAAGTATATTATAGAGTGATAGGATATGGTTAACTGTAAAAAATTATGAAATTAAATTATTTAACAAATACAATTGTAAATCTAAGTTTGTAATTTATATTGCACTGTGTGGACTGTGTTCTGCATTTTACGTTGGTAGTACTGCTAGGGAGTTTCACACAAGAATTTATGAACATTTACGGGCTGTAGAAAAAAATGGAGCTAAGTAATGCCTTAGCAAAACATGTTTGACAGATGTATATGAAAGATGGGGACAAAATGCATTTCAAAATTTTCAGTCACAGATCAAGTGATTAATTATAATTAAAGACTGGATGCTGAAGATGAGCTTGACTGGAAAGAGTATTGTAAGATTAAATGCTTGCAGTTCTCCTGGAATGAATGATAGGGAGAACTTTTAAAATTGTACTGAAAAGGAAAGCGTTAACTCATTAAGATAGAAGTCATGTGATTTTAGAAGTTTATTTAATTGCACTTTGAATTGTTGCAACTTGGTCTGATGAAGTTTCAAGTATGGAATGAAAGCACTTACCAGTTGTATGTATAATGTTATTCCAAATGTGTTTAGCCGGCTTAAGTCCCTTGTATATTTACATTAAAGTGTATTGCCTTATATGTATGCATTTCTTTATCTTTTTTCTCATATTTCATTCAAATAGGATAGTGCCTATCAGACAAAAATTACAACAATATTGTTGATTTTATGTGAAACAAGAAAAGTCATGTTTTATATTAAAGTAAAAAAGTCATTTATCTTTTAGTTTCTTCTTTTTCTCATCAACTTTCCATCCATTTTTTCTGCGTCTCTCTTCAGAAAGACATTATCCAGAATTGTATTCATTTTTAGGAAAATTATAGCCACTTCCAAAAACTTTCAAATATGTTGGCGTCTTCTAGAAGGAATATTTTCAGTTTTGCAGGAAACAGTAAACGTACTTTGATCTGTTTTTTTTTTTCTTTAGCTCTTTCACCATAGGCAGAAATTCTCTTCTTTTTATCATCACTGCTGAAGAGTAATTGTCAAATCTTACATTGCCATTTATTTAAATACAGAGTTAGTCCATGTTATTTTCTGGTCTATATTACACCATCGAATGTTCAAAAAAGCGAACAATGATTAATTGACCCCATTTAAGCAAAAGCTTACAATGATGAAACCTCAGAACAGCGATTTTTTTCCCCAAGGGGAAAAAAAAAAAAAAAAAAAAAAATCACACCCCCTCCCCCTACTTAAATATACCAACTCTGAGATTGCACTACAGTGCCGAAAACGGCAAAGTAATGGAAGCAGCCAAGCAAATTCTTTCCCAGGGAAAGAATTTGCTTAAAAGCCTCTTCGCTATTTTGCCTTTTCATTCTTTTATGTTCGATCAAGACGCATTCGACAGAATGCATCTGTGATCACGTAATAGGAACCCCTATTTTCAATACAAGTCCTTTATCTTGGCTAGAAAAGAACCTAACTATTATGGACCTTGGATGGGAATTTTTCTTCAGAGAAGGAACTGCTAGGGACCTAAGAGCTCTTTAAATGTCAAATGACATGGATTCAGGCAAGTTTATAGTTTTTGGAAGTCAAGATTTAAGAAAGTTTACTGCACTGTCACCTATTTTCTCTGGTAAACCAAATATTTAGATGTTATTTTTTCTCTCTCTTTTCTGGGTCATCTATTTTGTTCAATAAAAAAGTATTTCTTTTAGGAGAAATTCAATGTTGTGTTCTTCTATACCATTCAAAGCTTCTTCCATTCCTAAAATTAGAGTTTCAGTGGTTTTATAATCTCATTCTACTGACCATTTGTTTTATACATTCCTCAATGAAGTAGTCCAATTTATTGTCCATTTTATTCATGTTTACATTCTTGTATACAAGAACTGACTGCAATTCTTTTTAAAGAAATCTTGTGAATTAGTTTTCAGAGGATTCATTTTGAGATTACCAGTATAAACATTTCTAATACAATACTGACAGAAAAAATGAACACAAAAAAATTAAATAATATCCTTCAATATAATGTTAGGGTGATAATTCCAAATAAAAAAAGTTTAGGACATCAAAGTAAAAATTTCCTGTCATAAATATATTTCAAATAGTAGAGCAGAAGAACTATGCTGCTAGCCTGTCACCATCTTGGACATGCCCCCGATATCAGAATTTGATGAACATGAAATACAAATCAGTCACAATAAAGTATTTCAGCTTATTATATTATACACCATCTCTCCCACACAAGCCATAAGGATCACTGTGAATGAAAGCAAAGGGCAGTTAGGCACAGAGTGACCCCCAAACAGAAAGCCTCTTATGGCCATCATCAACAATGTGAGATTATCAAAACTGGAAAATGTAATGTATTTCAACTTGCTAGGACAGCCACATCTACCCTGACCACCGCAAAAATCAAATGAAATAAAAACAGGACAGAATTACATTTTGGGCATTGTGTACTGTTAACAATGCCCACATGTACATCTGTTTTCCAGTCAAGAAATAAAGTGCCTGCATGAGAATAACATTGAAGCAACTGCTGCTCCAAACAGCTCTCTAATCAGATGACTAGAGATTGCTAGGAAAGCGCTGTCAAGTTTTACCTATGTGGTAATACACAATACAGGTTGGCTACCTATGTCATGTAAGCGAGGTGCAACTGAAGAATCATCATAATAAAATCGCATAACCCCAATCTTCTGTATTACATTTCTCATTAAATTTAATGGGAAGCTTTTGCTAATACAACTACTGTACAATAAAGATTAACCCATTGCAAAAATTATTTTTATTTTAAAATTAATTTCATAACTATTTTAATAAAGACAGACTAAAACAGAGTTAAATTTGCACTGTCCATGAAATCCTTTTACCAAAAAGTCAAGTTAAACACCGGGACCAATCATTTAAGGTCAAGTCAAAGACTAAAAGAACAGCACACAAAAATCATCTTTATAAAGCTAGAGCAATTCTTGCAACTTTTTATCACTTGAATCCAAACGATCCCCCTAGTTTATTCATTGCATCCAACTTCTAGGTATTTCCATCTTCAATGTACTTCAAACTAAAACTCATTTTCTTATTTCATCATTGACTAAACTGCTTTGATTTCTGGTTTTCCTTATCAGTAAGATGCATCAAGCATCACTGACTTTTGACTGCTTAAATAAAAGGCATCACTGGTTTTCACACCAATGGTATAACTGACGGCCTTGTTGATTATGCAGCTATTATTGACTTTCACAGTCAACTTTTAGTATACTGTTGATGTCTAATGTTGTGATGTCTCCAATGTATCTTGTCTTTTAATAGAAAGCTCAAATTTTAAAAATTACTTATTTACAATGAAAGCACTGTGTATATATTCATTGCTTTAGATTCAGCATATAGCTCAGACATGTGTACGTTTCCAAACATGTTTACATATGAATTTCTGTAAATCTATTAGGTGTTAGCGACATTCCATGTGGACATTTTCTCCTAGGGCATTTAATGAAAATAGACTGCATATAGTCACAACTTGCCAGAAAAACAAAATTAATATTCTATATGCCAAGCACTCTGTTCTCTGTACATTAGTTTTCTTAAACTATCTTCTTGACCTAAATGCCGTGCAGATGCCATGATTCTGCTTAGATCCGATTCTGACCGTCTTATTGTTGGTTAACTCCTGCAGGGTGACTTTAGTGCTGCAGGCTTATGGCTTTTCCTAAAATCAACTACATGTGAAGACAAATACAGTATTATCAGAACACATTTAAATAGTTATTTTATTGTGAAATATGGCTGAATCCCCTTACAGATTTTACATACATACATACATATATGTACATACACACACAAAATATATCTGTGTGTGTGTGTATATTATATATATATATATATATATATATATATATGGGTACATATCACAAGATCGACAACTTAAAATGTCGACAGTTACTTCACCGACAATTCAAATAACCGACATCGCAAATCACGGACGGTTACCAGGTAAGGGATGTAAATTCCCTACTCATGCCTACCATGGTTTAGTAAGTGTGGCAGTGTCATGCAACCATGGTAGGCATGAGTAGCGAATTTACATCCCTTACCTGGTAAACGTCCATGATTTGCAATGTTGGTTATTTGAATTGTCGGTGAAGTAAATTTCGACATTTTAAGTTGTCGATCTTGTGATATGTACCCATATATATATATATATATATATATATATATATATATATATATATATATATATATATATATATATATATATATATATATATATATATATATATATATAAACACACACACAAACACACAGATAAAATGTAACAAATTAACAAGGAGAAATAAAAAGTGGTACCACATAATACTACGGTAAAATGGTTACCCAGGCTCCAATTTATCTGGTGAAACAGCATCAATTTCAAACATATTTTCAGCAGCCCATTTCTGTTGAATTTCATTTTCAATTTTCTTTAGGAAGTCTAATTTTGCTGTTCCTTTCCGTTCCTAAAATACACAAAAGAAAAACATATACCATATATCACAAAAGTAGTTTAAACAGCAACAAACAAAACTGACATGTAACTATATTTTTTCAGTTCTTTTCAGTAATGAAGTGCCACAATAGTAGTTGCAACAACATTTTTACTACTGGTATTAGCTTTTTCTCAGTTGGCGAGGGTTTGCAGGACTACTGAATCTCGTTTAACAAACAAACTCATTTTACATGGCAATGGCACAATATGAACAGAGACCATTACAATCACAAATGGTACACCAACGGACATTCTACCAATACAAGTGAAACCATCATTCACACCAAAAATCATTACAAAGCTGTCTTCAAAATAACATCTTTCCTGAATATTCCTTCATGCGTTTATAAGAAGCGAACAAACTATTTGTTTAATTTACAAAAAAAACTATAGGTGCCACGCAAAACAAATGTAAACGTTCAGACGTGTGTTTCCAAACATTTTTACTAATGAATTTCTGTAAATCTATTAGGTGTTAGCGAAATTCCATGTGGACCTTTTCTCCTAGGGCATTTAATGAAAATGGATTATATCTAGTCACAACTTGCCAGACAAACAAAGTCATTCATTTTCAATAAATTTACAATTGTGTTTATACTATTAAGTGAAAGGTTACTAATTTTAAAACGTAGGCTACTTTAGGACAGCATGATGGTAAAGGACAGTTCTTATCTGCAGTATTAATAAACCTTACAGCAGTACTGTGGGTGGCAGAAGGCCATCTTGGGTGGACGAGTGTGGGAGGTGCTGATTAGCTGGCAGTTAATGCTCCTCTCCCAAAAGATTTAAAAACATTGCCTTGCAACACCCTCCCCAAATTAAACCTGACAGATAAGCAAGGAGAAAACAGACAAACACAGTAAGGCAGATTTACAGAAGCAAAATGATACGTACACTTCCTATACAGGAATAACTGTGTACAAGGCAGCGCTGGGGGTTGCTCCTACAGCACTAATTACAAAACATGTTTAATGGTTTAGGAGGTCTCTCACCATGCCTTTGCACCTACAGAAAAATTAAAACAGCATAAGAAAACAGATTCTCTCTCTCCACATCACCAAGACAAGGCTAAGCTCAGACTATAAGCCAAGCAACCCCAGTTCAAATAGTAGTCTGGCCGCTTGATGGCACAAGCGTGGAATACACGTATGTGGGGAAAACTGAGAAGTGTCTCCTCTAGGTGGGTGGGACAGTCCTACTCACAATAACTCCTTGTGGAAGTTAAGGGTGTTGATACCCACTGCATGTCAGAACAGGGATAATCTCTGGATGGGTGCAACGGGACAGGAAAAACATCTAAAACTACCTGTGATAGCTGCATACAAGACTGCCCCTCCCTGCCAACTTACACCCCTTGCGAAGGGGAAATGAATGCAGTGAATGATCAGAAAGAGGCTGTGAACAGCGAGCAACAGGGTCAAGCAGAATCAAAAGGGTAGATTTTCAGAAAAAGAGAATGAAGTACCAGACAAACAAATGATGACAAGAACATTAACAAAAAAAAAACACAATAAGTCAAGTGAGAGCAACACAGTCAATTTAAGTCTGCACATTTTTTTTAAGTACAGCATGCTATTAGGTAAGAGCATTCTGAGAAACAGTTCACTGAACTATGTTTGTGCTACATGGAGGAAAGAACACTCTCGAAGGCTCCCTACTGGAATGTCGGTACTCGAAATGCAGAGTGCCGAGGCACAGACAAAAGACCAAAACTGTGAAGAAGAGTAGATCTCTAACACTGCTCTTCAACTTTACATTTTTTTTTGCATGAGGCAAACCTCCTGCAACCCAAAATTACACATCTCATCTCAAAGATCGGCATACCTCAGATAAAAGGAGAACATCCTGATAATCAAGTATGACATGGCCCTTTAAATCCGTTTTTCCAGCCATTCAGTCTCACTGTTTCGGGACTCTCTCTGGCAAGGACATTTCAAATGTATCCTCTGGGCAGCAGGTCCAGACATTTCAAATGGCTATCCTCCAGAAAAGATGAAATGCACTAGTGCACTGAGCAAACACTGGTGATCAGTGAAAAAACAGTTCTTGGGGGGGGGGGTTTGATGTAAAGCTGCTAGCACATATTCACACACAAAACACTGACTCGGCCATGAAGGTGAGCATTACAAAATGAAAGAAAAAGAAATCTAGGACTAAATCATGATTACTGTTTAAAGGATTGAAAAGATGCTGGAAGAAAACAAGCATTATTAGGAAATGACAAAGCCGGGAAGTGGTCTACGTATTCCAGGGGAAACTAGAAGGATGCAAGGTGCAGGGGATGTACCTGCAGCTTTTGTAGGAGTCATCAGATACTGAAAAAGAATGTTAGATAGCAGAAAAGATAGTTTTACGATACGTGGCAAGTGCAAACAAAGGGAAATGGGAAGGACAGAATGGGACTTCATACGTTGGGGGGGGGGGGGGGGCAGAAAAGGAAATTTAAAACAAACAGCAGCATAAGGACCCACAAAGGTGATGAAAAAAAAATAAAGAATCAGGAATGTGAAAGAGAGAAACAGGAGATGAAGGGAGAGAGAGAGAAAAGGTAGTTGAAGACAAGAAAAATAGAAGGAGTACAAAGTAGGGGAAGGGATGGAAGCATGACAAAAGGTGAAGGACAAACCAAAAGCAAAACAAGATAGAAAATAATGTGACAGGACAGTAATGATCCAAGGAAATGGTACAGCCATCAACAGCAGAAGCAGACAACAGCAGAAACAAGCAGTAGAGATCACAAACTGTAGTCTGTCAAGGGTGCCAGAGTTGTAACTGGAAAAGAGACTGGTGTACTAAGATAGGCAATAGCAAAAGGAATGACATTCCTCGTGGGAAAATAGATGTGGGAAGAAATTATCTTAGAGAAAGGATGGATGGTGAGATCAATAAAAAAAGTCATATGAACAGCAGGTAAAAAGGTAGGTCACTCTCATGCAACCAGTGCCAAAGGTTAGCTTAAAAACAGACAAGATTAAAAACAAAATGAATGGCTAAGGAAACTGAGAACAGATCAGGAATCTGGAATTAACAGGTGAATCAGGAAGTACAGAACAGGAGGAGGACTGTTTGCTAAAGATGACCTTGCCCCAGCCATGAAAGACAAGAAGCTGAAAGAAGGTCCACATAAAGGATATCAAAACAAAAGACACATTTAATCTACTTTGGAGAAGAGGCTAGGTGAGAAAAGCACACCAGGAAAACACCTTGGAGACAAAACAAGAAAAGAAAGGCAGGGAGAGGAAGGGGAACCGAGAGAGAGAGGGAACGATGACATACAAAATGTGTAGTCTGGGAATGAATGCCTGGGCAAGGTTGTCCCAAACACAAAACTACTTGGTGTCATCATAGACAAAAATCTTACATTCAACCTCCACATTCACAACAACAAAAATAAATAAATCAAAAACTGGGCATGCTTTACAGACAAACACTTCCTTAATCATTCTGCTAAATTATCCCTAGCCTCTTCTTTTCTGCCACCATCTCTTCTTTACGGTGCTCCTCTCTTTATCAATATCCAATTCTCCCTCAAATGTAAATTTGACTCATGCTAGAATAAAATTGCTAAATTTATAACCAATGCTCAATACTCATCATATCACTGTCTCTCTCTACAATCCATAAACTCATACTTGAGCCATCAAATTGCCCTGCTCTCCCTTCTCTCCTTACTGTATACCATCCTAACAGAACTCTTCGCTCCGAAAATCAACTGCTTCTGAATGCTGAAAAACCTAACCTTTCAGCTGGTCAGATGGTCTACTCCTTCACTATTGCTAAACTATGGAACACTCTCCCCTCTGTCACTCAGAACTACTAGCAATGCAGTCCTCTTAAAAAAAAAAAATCACTAAGACAACACCACTCTTCTCTATGGCAATACACGTGCCAGAATTGCACTTTCCAAAACCTGACGCTATGCCAGCCCTCCACTATTTACTACTCAGCTATAATTCCTTCGCCTTATATTTACCCACAACTGCAGGAATGCTCCTAGCTACTATATGTGCTATATATATTTAATCTTAGGACTTGATAACTCTCAGTTATTCACATTACTACTGCAACATGACTAAAACTATTCTAACTCTATTTTGCTGTTTTATTATAGCATAAACCACTTTACCCTTGATGATGTAAGCAAATAATTTACCAGGATTTTGGTCTTGCTCAGTCCATCCACCACTGTAGCTCATGTATAGCAATCATCATCGCTCAGTAACCTACGAATGGAATGTATAATTCTCTGCACTGTATAGCTTATAGTGAATGTATGAATGTGTGTTCTGTATGTATGCATGAATTTTAACTTGATTGTGGAGCTTTTCTCACCAGGCCTCCACTGAAACTGGGCTTATCACCCAGTGGACTATCCCGGTAAACAAATGCAAATAAAAAAATAAATAATAGGCTACAAGGACTAATGGAACATAAAAAAGCAACTGTAGTACAGCTGACAAAGAGACCAGGACAAATGAATACATGGACTGAGCTTGGAAAAACTAGGTACAGCATCAACAAGAGAAGAAAGGACTGAAATCAGGGGTAGAGAAACACATTAAAGAAGGGATAACACAATGTATGGGCAACAAAACGAATGCAGAAGATACAGAAGTACAGCAAATATGGTAGCACTGAGCCTAAGGGCTGGGGGGGGGGGGAGAGACTTGTAGGCAGGACTAATTAAAAAACAGACCCCCTGAATAAAGGATAGGAGAATGACATGTGAACTGTAAGCACAATAAAGAAACTGAAAGGCAGGCAAGCAAGCAAGCAAAGGATGGCAGTAATGGGTGATTTGAACCTGCCAAAGGAAGACAGGAAAATAACCTCAAAGAATATACTGACAGAATAAGAGAGAATGCTAAATCATTAAAATCAGGAGGATATAAGCAGTTAAAATCAAGTATAAGGAATGGGAGGAGTATCATGAAAATGCAAATGGGAAGGGGGATCATAAGGAGAAAGAAAAAATGCTCTTAGCTAATTGAGGACTATGCTAGCGTGTGTAAAGCCAAAAAATGTACTGAAAAAAGGGTTTTTTATAAAGGGAACCAAAGTACACCCTAGTGCTAACGGAAAAGGGAGAGATTTGGAGAATATATTGAGTGTGGATCTTGAAGAGATATATGCAAAAGAAAATAACCAATATGGCTAATGGAAAAAGTCAAAAAGTACCAAGAGAAAAATGATACAAAGGACTTCCAAGATGTCTACAGAGTCACCTTAATTTCAGCTCTTCTAGTGTGAAAACAGAAACTCAGAAATCAGAGCCAGTGAATATCCTTATGAGTAAATTTCAGATACTGGCTAGTAAGTTCACTGCCTGGATGCCAGCAAAGAAAAAAAATTAGAGTTTAGAAAATAAACAAAACAATGAATGAGCATATCAATTCAAATAAAGGCTGCAAAAATGGAAGACGTTTTAAACAGATATTCAGATGAGCTGATTTGAGGTTGAAAATAAGAAAAGGCTGGCTGACTGAGACTGCTGAAAAAGACAGCTTTCAAAAAATGATAGAACTGGGAGACAGAGCTCATAGGGAAAACTTGAGATCTTCTGCTGTGCCAGAGAAAATGGAAGGAACATGCTGCATTAATTTTATGAAAAAGAATAAAAAAAGCAACTGAACTGGTATTTCACAGCAAGAGTTAACTGAAAGGGCATGTCATAAGTATGCTCCAAATCTGTCCACTAGAAAGCAGCCAAGACCTCTTATAGTAAAAGATGCAATCCTACCAGCAGAAAGAGTTGATTCTGACAAAACTGTGGCAGAAGGACAAAGTATTAAAAGTTGGAGACAGTAAAGTGTTTGTGGAAAAATATTACTCACTATTCACCAGGCAGAAGAGGAATAAATTTATTCTAGCAATCGGGGAATGTTGAGAAGTAGGTGTGAGATTCAACCTACTGTATCCAGCTATCTTCAGATTATTTTTTCCTGGAGGGTCAAAGTCCTTTTTTGATGCAGAACATGCTAAGGAGGAAATACAAAAAGTTTGTCCAACAAAAAAGTGAGCTATGAATAAATGTGAGATTACAAAATATCAACCACATTTGTGAAATATGGCAGAACAAGAAAACCTGGATGTATTTGACTTTGTTAATCTTGTATGGGACTCCAAAGCATATGTCCTATGTCATTTCATTAACATCTGGAAGAACATTAAGGAGAGGAGTAGAAGGAAAGAGATAAATCATAAAAAAATGTGTTCTTAACAGTACTTTTTATAAAACAAGCCATATACGGCATGCTATAAAGTAAAGCTTTTTCAGTTGTGTCCGTGTGTAATATGGATACTAAAGTAAACAGGCACCCCTTTTTTCTTAAGTTTTAAGAAATGTAGACAATATAATATAATCATCATCTTCTTTTGGCTGTTCCTGTTAGGGGTCGCCACAGCGGATCACCTGTTTCCATTTCTTCCTGTCCTCTGCATCTTGCTCTGTCACACCAACCACCTGCATGTCCTCTCTCACCACATCCATAAACCTTATCTTAGGTCTTCCTCTTTTCCTGTTACCTGGTAGCTTCATCCTTAGCATCTTTTTCCCAATATACCCAGCATCCCTCCTCGGAACATGTCCAAACCAATGTAATCTTGTCTATCTGGGCTTTGTCTCCAAACCTTCCAACTTGGGCTGACCCTCTAATATACTTATTCCTAATCCTGTCCACCCTTGTCACACCCAGTGCAAATCTTAACATCTTTAACTCTGCCACATCCAGCTTAAACTCCTGCCTTTTTGTCAATGCCACTGTCTCCAACCCATATAACATAGCTGGTCTCACTACCCTCTTTGTAGACCTTCCCTTTTACTCTTACAGGTACTCATCTGTCACAAATCACTCCTGACACTCTTCTCCATCCACTCCATCCTGCCTGTACTCAATTCTTCACCTCTCTTCCACACTCACCGTTACTCTGAACTATTGACCCCAAGTATTTAAACTCATCCACCTTCGCCACCTCTACTCCTTGCATCCTGATCATTCCTCTATCCTCCCTCTCATTCACACACACATATTCTGTCTTAGTCCTGCTGACCTTCATTCCTCTTCTCTCTAGAGCATATCTCCATCTCTCCAGGGTCTCCTCCACCTGTTCCCTACTCTCACTCCAGATCACAATGTCATCTGCAAACATCACAGTCCACGGGGACTCCTGTCTGAACTCGTCTGTCAACCTGTCCATCACCATTGCACATAAGAAACAGCTCAGAGCTGATCCTTGATGTAACCCCACCTCCACCTTAAACGCATCCGTCACTCCCACAGCAGACCTCACCGCTGTCACACTACCCTCGCACATATCCTGTACCACTCTTACATACTTCTCTGACACTCCTGACTTCCTCATACAATACCACAACTCCTCTCTACAGGCAGAAGGCATGGCCAAAGGCAGGAAGAGAGGAGAAAGGCTACGACTGTGGTAGTGAGGGTCGGAACTTTGAATGTTGGCAGTATGACTGGTATAAGGAGAGAGCTAGCGGATATGATGGACAGAAGGAATGTTGGTATATTGTGTGTGCAAGAGACCAGATGGAAGGTGAGTATGGCTAGGTGTATCAGAGATGGGTTCAAATTGTTTTACCATGGTGTGGATGGCAGGAGAAATGGCGTAGGAGTTATTCTGAAGGAACAGTATTCTAAGAGTGTTTTGGAGGTGAAGAGTGTGTCGAATAGAGTAATGTTTATGAAGCTGGAAATTGATGGTGTAATGATGAATGTTGTTAGTGCATATGCTCCACAAGTTGGGTGTGCAAAGGATGAGATAGAAAAATTTTGGAGTGAAATGGATAATGTGGTGATGACTGCACCCAAGGGTGAGAGTGGTGATTGGAGCAGATTTCAATGGGCATGTTGGTGAAGGGAACAGAGGGGATGATGAAGTGATGGGTAGGGTATGGTGTTAAACAAAGCAATGCAGAAGGTCAGATGGTAGTGGATTTTGCGAAAAGGATGGACATGGCTGTGGTGAATATGTATTTTAACAAGAGGGAGGAGCATAGGGTGACATACAAGAGTGGAGGAAGATGCACACAGGTGGATGATATCTTATGTAGGAGGGCCAGTTTGAAAGAGATTGGAGACTGTAAAGTGGTGACCGGGGAAAGTGTAGTTAGGCAGCATAGGATGGTGGTTTGTAGGATGACGTTGGTGATCAAGAGAAGTAGGAGGAGTGTGAGGGCAGCACCAAGGATCAAATGGTGGAAATTGAAAAAGGGTAATTGTGAGGTGGAGTTCAGGGATGAGTTAAAACAGGCACTGTGTGGCAGTGAAGAGTTATCAAATAGCTGGGTAACTACAGCAGAGCTAGTACGGGAGACGGCTAGAAAGGTGCTTGGTATGACATCTGGACAGAGGAAGGACGACAAGGAGACATGGTGGTGGAATGAGGAAGTATAGGAGAGTATACAGAGAAAGAGGTTGGCAAAGAAGAAGTGGGATTCTCAGAGAGATGAAGTAAGTAGACAGGAGTATAAGGAGATGAGGTGCACAGCAAAGAGAGAGGTGGTGAAGGCTAAGGATAAGGCATATGAAGAGTTGTATGAAAGGATGGACACTAAGGAGGGAGAAAAGGACCTGTACCGACTGGCTAGACAGAGGGACCGAGCTAGGAAATATGTGTAGCAGGTAAAGGTGATAAAGGATAATGAGGGAAACATACTCACAAGCGAGGAGGGTGTGTTGAGGAGATGGAAAGAGTACTTTGAGGGGTTGATGAATGAAGAGAATGAGAGGGGGAGAAGGTTGGATGATGTAGGGATAGTGAATCATGAAGTACAATGGATTAGCAAGGAGGAAGTAAGGATAGCTATGAAGAGGATGAAGAATGGAAAGGCTGTTGGCCCAGATGACATACCTTTGGAAGCAGGGAGGTGTTTAGGTGAAATGGCAGTGGAGTTTTTAACCAGATTGTTTAATGAAATCTTGGAAAGTGAGAGGATGCCTGAGGAATGGAGAAAAGGTGTTTTGATACCGATTTTTAAGAATAAGGGTGATGTGCAGAGCTGTAGTAACTATAGAGGGATTAAATTGATCAGTCACAGCATGAAGTTATGGGAAAGAGTAGTGGAAGCTAGGTTAAGAAGGGACGTGATGATTAGTGATCAGCAGTATGGTTTCATGCCGGGAAAGAGCACTACAGATGCAATGTTTGCCCTGAGAGTGTTGATGGAGAAGTACAGAGAATGTCAGAAGGAGTTGCAGTGTGTTTTTGTAGACTTAGAGAAAGCATATGACAATATAAAAAGAGGCGGCGGCCTGGACAAAAGAGCATGATGCAAGTAAAACTGATCAGCTTTTTCTTACTGTTGCATTCGGGAATGACTGGATTAAGGCCCTTGGCTTGATCTAATAAACATTTTTAAGGGGAAGCAAGTAAACAATAAAACATTGAACATAATGAAAAGTCTTCGCTTGGCAAATAACTGCGCACAGTGCAACATGAGAATTTTATAGCTGAAGGCAACCAAGTATCTGGTTCTCAGTTTCCAGGGAGATAAGCTGAAAAGGGCAATAAAAACAAAATACTTTTTCCCTTCAATGGCCGAAAGATGTTTTCTAAAAGCATTCAAGATGTTTTCTACATCTAAGAGAGGAATAAAGACAAGACAAAAACAGACAGCACTTACTGTAAATAGAAGCACAGGCTATACCATGCATCTTAGCATGGATAACCTTCATTACAAGTCAATTCAAGCCTGACAATGTAGCTGTCAATCTGGAAAAAATGTTCCTATTAGGA
Organism: Protopterus annectens; assembly: GCF_019279795.1. Lineage (NCBI taxonomy): Eukaryota > Metazoa > Chordata > Ceratodontiformes > Protopteridae > Protopterus > Protopterus annectens. The sequence continues at coordinate 562,052,966 of NC_056730.1, read as the reverse complement.
AGGTTAAACATCATTTGAAGATGTGTGCGTGTGTATTAAGTTAATAGGTTATAGGGGTGTTCGGGTGGCTTTTGAGTGTTTTCATTAAAACAAAAGTCTTTTAAAGATGCAACATAGATTCAAATGGATATGACAAAAAAAAAAAAAACTGTATAAAAGATCTACCTACCAAACAGTGGCGTATGCATTTAAACACAAAAACTGACACAGGATGTTAGAAAAAGCTGTTATATACATGTAAAAATTATAACTTATCATAATGGCAACACTTTCCACATTATCATAAGTGAGAGTGGTCTCTAAGATATATAGAAAAAAAGGAGACAGTAGTGAACTATGTTAGAAAATGCAAAGTGAAAATAGCTATGCTACAGGAGATGTATTTAAAAAAAAACAGAACATGTGAACTTGAAAAAAGGATTTCAGGATGGTTATTCAGTGGAAAAATCTGGGACAATGGAAATTGGGAGTAGTTCTATTAACTGCTAGTGGAGCTCCAATAAGAACAGAACAGGAAAAAAGACATAACAATGGTACATTTGTAGTAGTAAGCGGCTACTGGTAAAGGAGGAAGATTAGACTGGCATATTACTTACATTTCACTTCAACTGCTATAATAGAGCTTAAGAAAATTCTGGGAGAAATAATCAGCTTTCAGCAAGGAAAAAAAAGTTACGTCTTACCATAACGTTCCATCTGTGTTGTTGATCTTCATTCATTCATTACATGTAGGTTCGGAACCAATCCTCTGTTCCGACTCAGCCATTTACCAAGCCCGCGCCAGCCAGAAAACTCTCAAGCTAAGCTTTACCCGTAGTGCCCTTCTCCATGTTACCGCAGATCAAGTTTACCCAGAAGACAGGACAGTTTATAGAAAGGAAAACGGGGGCTTTCTCTAAGCAAGTAACTTACCAGGAATGGAAGGACCATAACCAAACCTTCAACAGCCCTTGGAGGGGGGGGGGGAGTTGTAATGAATGAACATCAACAACACAGAAGGAATGTTATGGTAAGACTAACTTCTTTATCGGATGTTGTTAATCTTCATTCATTCCTTACATGTGGGACAGGGTCCCTAGCTACCCGTTTCCTGGGAGGCCCCAAGGAAGAATATTCCTGAGTACCACTGAGCGGAAGGAAGCTCTTCCCTTATAAATCATATCTATTTTATAATGCGTAATACATGTATGAGGACAGGCCCATGTTGCTGCTGCACAAATATCATTCATGGAAGCAGAAGTTGAAACTGACCTTGCTGAGTGTGTTTTAATCCTTGCAGGAATAGCCATCTTATTTTCACAGTATATGTAGGTAGTGCAGTCTCTAAGCCATTTGGATAGGGTAACTTTAGCTACTACTTTCCCCATTTTAGGAAAAGAATAGGCAATAAATAGCTGGTCAGATTTTCTAAAAGACTTTGTCTTGAAAAGATAAAAGTATAGTGGTCTGTGAATGTCAGGCAAATGCAAAGTATATTCCCCTTTATTAGAGTAATTTGGGAAGAATACAGGTAGGTCTAAAGTTTGGTTAATAGATCAGAAATCACTTTCGGAAGAAAGGAAGGGTTTGTTCATAAGGATACCCTATCCTTGTGAAATATCAAATATGGACGCTACATACTCAAAGCTTATAATTCTGACATATGTCTAGCAGATATAACAGCGACCATGAACAAGGTTTTCCAAGATAAGAATTTCAGATCACATGTGGCTGCAGGTTCAAAGAGGGAACTGGTTAGAGATTGTAAGACTGATGTCAAGTCCCATGGTTCAATTGGTTGTTTTAAAGGGGGCTTGATATACAGAACTCCCTTTAGGAAAGTTTTACACAGTCTGAGACATTAATGAATTATGAAGAAAACCATTATGGTAGTTGGACACTGCAGACAGATGGACTCTAATAGAAGAAGCTGTAGCTCCGGACTCCAGTTAAGTAGATAAATATTCTACAACAACAGGAACTTGTGCTGAAAAAGGGTCAGTATGACTATCCTTGCACCACAGAGAAAAACCCTTCCATTTACTAAGGTAAAGTCTTCAAGTGGATGGTTTATGTGAAGCCAAGAGAATACAAGAAACTGGAGAGGATAAGTCACTTTGCCTGGCAAACCAGTGGAAGTGGAAAAACCAAGCTGTCAGCTTGTGACTTGTTACATTTGGGTGAATCAAGCCCTGTGGATGTGTTACCAAGTCTGGGATTGGGTCCAGAACACAGGGTTGACAAATTAGATGAGGCCACAGAAACGGGAGCCAAATTTGACAAGGCCAGTGAGGAGCAAGGAGGATTACTCTGCTTCTCAATCGAAGAGCCTTCTTAATGAATTGTGGTGTCAAAGGTAGAGGGGGATAAGCATAGAGAAGACCTGTGGGCCAATCATGTAGAAGAGCATCCCTCGGATTAGGGCAAAGTAGCTGCTGCATTTGTGGTTTGCAGGGGAGGCAAATAGATCGCAGCAAGACTGACCCCAGCAACTGAAAATTTTCGCCACTACCAGACTGAGGGACCACTCATGAGGCAACAGAATGCATCTGCTCAGCTTGCCTGCAATAACGTTGGAATCCCTGAGAATGTGCATTGCTACAAGAAAGCGAATGGAAGCCATCGCCCATTGCCAGATTCTCATGGCTTCCCGGCATAAAGGGTAAGATCTGGTTCCCCCGTTTGTTTATGAACCAGACTACTGACATGTTGTCTGACTAAATGCTAATTGTTCCCAAAGGAAGGACAGAAAGGAATGCTTGCAACGTGAGAAGCACTGCCCTCAATTCCAGAACATGGATATGCAAATTGGCCTCCAGGGGCGACCAAGTGCCTTGGACTGTCTCTCCCTGAAAATGGTCCCCTACCCGATCAGGGAAGCATCCATGGTCACTATGGCTAAGGGTACAGCGGCGGAGAATGGGCGACTCCATAGGTTTTGATCCAGCTTCAGCCATCAGAAAAGGTCTTGCTTGCAAATTTGGTTATCCTGATATTGTAAGACATAGGAAGATCTAAAGGGGACCATTGAGTTAGTAACAACCATTGAAGGAGTCTCATGTGAAGTCTCGCTAATGGAATCATCGTGATGGAAGTAGCCATAGATCCCAGAAGTTGTAGAAATCGCTCTTGCTGGAACCTTGGTGTGGTTCAAAACTGGTTGGAGTCAACCAGCCTTTGCAACCTGTGGGGGGGGGGGGGATACCCAACAGATCTGTGTGCTAAATTCCACCCATATGAACTGCAGCCTTTGGGATGGTGTTAGTTTGCATTTGCTCTCGTTCACAGTGATGCCCAAGTGTGAAAAAAGTTTACGAGTTTGCTGTACGATGAATAGTTGATACTCAGTTGGGGCGTTAAGGAGCCAATCATCCAAATATAGTAACACCCGGAATCCTCGCAGTCTCAAGTGAGCTGTCACCACCACCAGGCGTTTGGTGAACACTCTGGGGGCTATAGAGAGAGACCAAAGGGCAATGCTCAGAATTGGTAATGATTGGCCCCCAGCCAGAAGCGGAGAAATCTTATGGAGCGTTTGTCCATTTTTATGTGATAATACACGTCCTGAAGATCTATAGAGCACATCCACTCATCTTTTCCCAAGAAAGGGAGTATTGACCGTACTGTGACCATCTGGAACTTTACTTGTTTGATAAATTTGTTTACGTTGCTGAGGTCTAAAATGGGCCTCCAGTCCCATTTGTTTTGGCACTAAAAAGAATCTGGAGTAAAAGCCGTATCCTTGTTGGTCTAGGGGGACTACGTGGATGACTCTTTTTTGAAGCAGCTTTTAAATTTCTATTGCTGCAAATTCCATTTGACTGGGTGGAACATTGGGAATACGCCTGGTTGGCTTTGGAAGGAAGGGAATGTGATATCCTCTGGTTATTATGGTCTGCACCCAAGAATCGGTGGTTATCTCTTGCCAGGCAAAGTGGTGCAGAGAGAAACTACCCCTGACTGCCTCCAGAGGCAAGCAATCGGGCCACTCTTCAGGAGCCCTCTAGGTCTGCCCAGAGAAAGAATCTCTGGATCCCTGTTTACGTGGACCCCCTCTGCCCCTAAAGGGGTGTCTTCCATTTGAATTACCCCCTCTACCACATCATTCCACTCCTGTTGTTCCAGGAATTGGGTCTCTGAGGATTAGAGAAACGAACACCTACAGCAGACAGGGTCTTACCGTCCTTTTCACACCTAGCCAAGGTATCCTTAACCTTAGAGCCAAACAGGGATGAGGCCTCTATGGGGAAGTTAAGAAAGGAAGACTTGAAAGGGTCCGCAAAATCGCATCCAGGCATGGTGCCTAGCCATAACTCCAACGCCTGCAGCTCTTGCCATCCCCTCGGTTGAGTGTGAAATCAACCTCATATACAAATTGGAAATAGACTCCAGGGTGTCTACGTGGAATTGGCTCAATGGCATCAGGTGTCGTCCAAGCACACTGCACGATGTAGTGAACAAGTTCATCTGTGGGGGGGGGGGGGGTCACCCAGGAGGTAGAGGTTCGGGCTCGGAAAGCCTGCAAGAATACGTTCTCCTTGGGGGAAGAGGTGCTGGACTTCCAGTCGCCCCAATGTTTCAGTATTTCCAGGATGTCCCCAAAGGAGACATCTTCAGGGGGCGACCGTGGGGACCCTTCCCCATCACAGAAATCTATCTTCGGTCAGCAATTCTTCAAGGGAATCATGTTTCTTCTTGCATGCTTTCTTGCGAGCAATCTCCTCGAGGGGAATGCCAGAGGAGGAACCTGCAGAAGGGGAACCTTGATGAAGGCTAACTTGAGGGTCCCGAACCAGATGACCAATAGTAGTGAGAGGTAGTAGCTGTGGATCGGAAGCAGGAGGAGGGCATGTCTCTGATGCCGATGGAGACAACTGGGAGCCAGCCGTGGCTAATGATCTCTCCATCGCCTCGAAGGCCAGACTCCCAGAGGAGGAATAGAAGCCCAGAACCAAAACAGACAAACTCGGAACCGGGGGTCACACCCCACCCCGAAGGACCAACCTCCAGGGAAGGAGCCTCCGGAAGAGACAGGACTGCCGAGGCAGGGCAATCTCGAACCCGAGGATGGCCTGTTTCCGCATAGGGTTCAGACCAAAGAGAAGTCTCTGGCACTGAAGTGAGATCCACTATCAGTGCCGAAGCCGCTGGAACTGGGGTGGCAGTCGGTGACAAAACTTCCAAAACCTGCGAAGAGGTTGGAGGAGGAAAATAATGTTGAGTCCTCAGAGCAGGGCCCTCGGCTCAGAGTGGGAGGGAGGGTTTCTGAGGAGGAAAAATGCCTCTGGCCGTCAACAACTGGCCTACCAGTCTCACTATAACTCTGACAGGCTCTTGGAGGAACGGGCAGATAACCCCGACGGTGAAACTGTACGTTCAAAGAAAAGACTGTACTGCTGTTCATAGAAAGGGTCCACTGACGGGAAGTATCTGGTCCTGGAAAGAAGTCCATCTCTCTGTGCAGAGGTCGAAGGACCAATATGAAGTTCAGGGAGGGAAAAAAACAGTTCTAAAGTGACTATTGGCACGGAGAGATGTGCTGGAGCCGAGGCAGTTTTCATGGTGGTGTGTGTGTGTGTGTATATATATATATTGGTACATATATATGATGGTATGTACAGAAAAGGACTAAGGAAGAAATTTGTCAGAACTTAACAAAATGAACACTTAGCTGAGAGGCTGTCTGGCACGTCTTGTTTCCTACGCGGCAAGAGAGATCTGAGGTAACATGGAGAAGGGCACTATAGATAAAGCTTAGCTCGAGAGTTTTCTGGCAGGCACGGGCTTGGTAAACGGCCGAGTCGGAACACAGGATCTGTTCCGAACCCACATGTAATGAATGGATAAGATTAACATCATTAGATTATTGCTTATAGGTGGGGAGTGGAGGACGTATATGGGAGGTCTAGAAGGAAAAATAAAACAGGGTAGATTTTTTGAAGAAATTTGTGAAAATATTTGGTATGGAAGATGTGAACTCAGTAGAAGGAGCTCAGAGAGAATTTAAGTATTATTTCCTAAGGTACAAAAACTGGGCTAGGCTAGACAGAAATAATATTCCACAGGAACATGTGCACTTAATTGAAAGTATTTCAGATCATTAGTTTTTTTTGTTTTTTTTTTAATGATATTAGGTTCATACTAGACTAACTGCCCTTGCGAGCCATTTTAAGCCTAGCCAATTATCTCCTGTGAGATTCAAACCCTGTACTTTGTGTTTGTAAGGCAAACGCCTTAACCATTAGGCCACTCTCCCTGCCAATAACAGCTAAAACAAAATGCAGGATAATGAAATAAAAATTAGACCTTGGTCTTTCCCACCTATTTGTTAAACACAGAGGAATTTAAGGAATGGGTAGCAGAAATTATTCAGATGTTATTAGGAAATATAGAGTTTTTTTCAGAAAATATAGCAAAAAAATGGGATAAAATGAAAGCAGAGTTCAAAATAGGGCAGAAATAAAACAGATATGGTTAAAGCAGTAACAAGAATTAGAGGGACTGACTTAGGTTAAAATATTGCAGAAGAGGGGTAATCTCACAGAATAACAACAGTTGCAGAGTGTTAGAGAAAATATGGGACTACCTCAATAATATGCATGAGTTTAGACAGACTGCTAAGAAACTGATTTTGATAACTCCAGAGCACAAAAGCTTTTAGCACAGTGGCTCAGGCAACAGAAAGTATTAAGGGTTGTTGTCAAGCTTAGGAAGCCTAGAATAAGGAAAATAGCCAGAAAGCCTGTAGAGGTATTAGAAATATTTTGGAAATTTTATGAAAATCTGTAGGAAGCAAAGATGTGGAAATCAGGAACAAGTACAAATGGAAATGTTTACGGAAGAATTAGCCATGCCAAGGTTAGAGACAGACGAGGTTCAATTACTAACTGTTAGGATAAAAGGAGACAAAATAAAAAATGGTGATGTATAACCAATCTACAGAACGTTTCCAGGAATAGATGGTATTCCTGTGAAAGTTTGGAAGCTAGGAGGGAAGAAAGTGATAAAGATCTGCAAGGTTTTAACAGTATTTTTTAAAAGAGAAGCACCAACATCCAGGAAGAAAGCTGTAGTGGCCATAATCCCAAAAGATGGTAAAGGCCCATCAGATCCAGTTTCATATACACTCATTTTGATTCTAAACCATTATAAACTCTTCATGACTATAATGCCAAAAGAATGGCAAACCTAATGACAATACAATGGATCAATGTGGCTTTGTGGAGAGGAAGCAAACATGTGACATTAAAAGATCAATGATGATCTAGGAGGAGGCAGAAAGTAAGAAAATACCTATATTGTTGGTGGGTCTTGATGCAGAGAAAGCATTCAAAAGAGTAAGATGAGATTTTAAGACTAGGGCAATGGAAGCATTTGCACTCCCTGATGAAATAAGAAGGCTGATTAAGAAGATATATGAGGGATCAGATGAAAAAATTGAAGTCGGGAGCAGGGGGGTGTCCTCTTTCCCCTTTATTATTTGCGTTATATTTATAGCCACTTGCAAAGAAAATAAGGGACTCAAATTCAAGGGTATAATTGCTATGGTAATGAAGAAAAGTTGACTATTTGCAGACAGTATTATTTTGCACTTGATAAAAGTAGAAAAGGATATCTTAGAGTTGGGTAACATTCTAAGACAGCTTCAACTATTTGTGAGATACGAAATTAATGAAGACAAACCAAAGCTTACACCTGCAAACTATGTTATGGCAGCTAAGGCTACGTTGGGAGAGATGAAACAAAAAATAACACAAAAGCTAAGAAACTGGAAACTCTTGTTTAAGGATACAGAAAACAAGTTACAAGTACAGAAAAAGTTTTAGTCCCTTTAGTTTTATTTATAGGTCAGGCATATTTTTTAATCAACCAGAGGAGAAGTTGTGGGTAGTAATGAACAAACAATTAAAGGATTTTGAGAGGGCAAGTAAGCAAGGGTCAAGTGACATAACCTGATCCTTCCAAAAGGAGGTGGTGGTTTAGGATAACCTGATTTGAAGCAATATTTTAGAGCTACACAGTTAAGGTTCATACTCATAATGCAAGCAGAAAGCTGGAAAGGGACGATGATGAAGCATGGGAGGTATTCAAGAAGTAAGGAGAGGGCAGGATTTTAGATGCAGATCCTCAAGGACAGAAACGGCCATACAGAATATTATAAAGTAGTAGAAACTATTTAAAAGAACTAAGCCAACACGAGAACGGAGAAAGAAGATTCTACCAACAGGGATTACTACAATTAGGGTTACAGAGAAAACTAAAGAGGGGGCCGAGTTTTACTGGCGAAAACTGACAATAGGAACCAAAGTACTGGGAGCAAATAACTAGAAACAGAAAGGTAATAAGAGAGAGGAGGAGGACAATAAGACATTAGTAATGCAGGCTGGAGACTGCCTCTCTCATCAGGGACTGACATCACATTATAGGCAAACAGAAAGGGCTAGAAGAATCCTAAGTGAAAGACCTGCCCTGGCACAGTTTTTAGTTGAATCTAGAACAGAAGCTGCTGTTGAAGGAATAATTAGTAGAGTACATAAAATACAGCACGATAACTAAAAGAATCAGAGGATGTTGGAAAAGATTTTGAAGTGAGACTGGTTAAGCAATTCACAAGGAAACAATTTGAGGTCATATACAACAAAGTCTAGAAGATCCAAGATTTTTGCTTGAAAGTGTTTGCATATATATTTTCAGACCCCAAGAATACTCCAAAACTTTTCCTCTAGTAGAAGGCAAGTGTTGGAGTTGTAATGGGGGGGGCAGGTAACTAGGGACATTTCTTTTTGAAGGATAATGAGTTGGCAAACTTTAAAAATTCCCTACAGAGTACTCTGTCCAGAACACTGGGTAAGCAAAGGGTATAGCTAAGGAAATTATTTTTTGAGCTGGGATACAGGATCTGAATTGTGTAGACATATAAGACCCTATTACCTTTAATTCTGGTGGCTACCAAAAAAATGCAATTACAAGAAAATGAAAATCAAAAGTCCAGCCTAACTGTTTTAGAAATAATGACTACTGTAACAGAAACAAAAGAACTGGAAGTGGGATCTTAAGAAAAATATGGGAGCAAATTGCACAGATGAACATGGAAACTGAAAACAATACATGCAGAATAATGTTCTGGAAGAGGAGTGAGGTTTAAGGGACGTTAGGATTGATCAAAATATGCAATGTTGGAATGGTAACTGTACACATGAGCGCTCTAACATCTTTTTTCTTTTATATAAACGTGTTTGTGTATGTCTTAAGTGATTATGTAAATGTAAAGTGATTATGTAAAGGTGTTAAACTGCCATATCATCTTATCCAGAATCTTCTTCCCATTCACAGAGAATGGCAGTACTCAGAAGTCCACTGAAAAAGTCAAGACTCAGAGTTGCTGCTTAGATGTTCTTCATCTCACATTGCTGCAGTCCTAACACTTGGGTAGTCCGCTGTCCCAGTCGGCCCGAATACCAAAGTATAAGGCTGACGTCGGTCAAGGCGCATTTGACTGACATCAGAACGTCAGGGTACAAATGCGCATGACCGACGTCATATCCTCAGTCTTTTTTGCCGCATGGTCCGATGCAGAAGCAGTATTGCGAGTGCAGGTTGGCGTTCTGAAATTTTCTGAAGTCGGAGTTTCAGACCGAATCAAAGTTGGCTAAGTACCCGTTAGAATATTTTGGTTTTTCTTGCCTCAGTATTTAACCGGATGTCAGAAAAAGTGAATAACTGTATTTCTTGTGGGAAACAGATACCTCATAGAGATTACCATACATTGTGTATACCTTGCTTAGGGCCTGAGCACGGCGTTGTTGGCTGTCGCTCTTGTGCTAGATTTAACAAACGCACTATTAAGAGAAGATTAGATTGTGCCAGTTTAGTTTTGGGAAGCGTTGTAATTACAACATGCCGCCGGATGCTCCGGCGCCGCTTCTCTAAAAACGCAAGGACAAAGCAGCGAAGCCTAGGGTCGAACAACCCACTGTCCCGGACGTGAGTTCTTTATGTGGCTCGGTGGAGCCGGTGGTTCTACCAGAAGTTCCTTTGGAATCTCAGGGTGAGACTTTACTGTTACAAGATGTGTCCTCTCAGGAGGTAGGCCAGGCTGAAGGGGCTTCTCAGGTAGCTGTTCTCCCCTCCCTTCCTAAGGTGGTTAGGCCCTCCCCTTCTGTTTCCAAGGCTCCTTCTAGAGGTAGGCCAGGGTTAACTTCAGTGGGGGTCTCCCTAGTTCTTCAGGGTCTCTGCCTAAGAAACATATGCTTAAAATGGCAGAAGATTTGATTACTATGATTAGAGGTTCTTTACCCCCCCCTGATAAGAGGCCTAGGGTGGAACCTGAGCTTGAAAGTTTTGAGCAGTGTTCGGAGGCTTCTGAGTCTTCGGCTGAAGACTTGCAGGAGTATCCTCCTTATTCTGATTCTGATGTAGATGACTCTACACCTTCGGCTTCTCCTCCTGAGGATTTTTCTTTTTCAGAGACCCTTCATTCCATGAGGGAGCATTTTAAATGGGAAGGTCAAGATTTCTCTGATTCTAGGAAAAGGCTTAGGGAATTTTGTTTCTACCCCAGCATAGGCCTTTAGCTATACCTCCTGTTCTGGATGTGGTAGAGGATGTTTTTGCAGAGGCTTCCCTGAACCCTGATTCTCTGCCTCCTGCCCCAGTTAAACCGGACAGGTATTATAGGGTGCCTGAAGCTCATAAGTATCTTTTTAAGAGTCCCAGGGCAGACCCAGAAACTGTTTCTCAGGGCCCTAAAGGTGTTAAGGCTTCTGTTGTTAAAAATCCTGTTCCTTCTGATAAAGAGGCAAGGGCTTTGGATAGATGGGGGAAAAAGGTGTATACTTCTTCCACTTTAGCCATGAGGGCTTTGAATTGCCATTTTCACATGTTGAAATACCAAAATTATCTCCTTTCACAATTGAAGTCTAAGGTAGATGCTCTGGCGGAAGGTATTGAGTGTAAAGAGTTGCAGGATTTAGTTCATGTTTCTGAACAAGTGGGTAAGCATTCCTTGCAATGTGGTTTTGATGCTGTACAGGCCTCTTCGAGGGTGGCAGCCACTGGTTCTGTTCTTCGCAGGCACGCCTGGCTCAAGGATCAGAATTTAGCTGAACATGTAAAGACAAGGATTTTAGATGCTCCTTTACAATCTGATGTGTTATTTGGTGCGCCTGTGGACGCAGTTTTAAAGAAAATGGAGGACAAGGCTAAGTCTATGCAGACTGTTAAAGATTTTTTGCAGGTTCAGCCTCCAAAGTTTAGTAGAAATTGGCCTACTAAGGGGTGGACTTATCCTTCTTATGATTCTCAGTCTAGGGGTAGATCTAGACGTGGTAGGGGCAGAGCTCAAGGTTCTTTTAGGCCTAGAGCAGGCAGTTCGCCTGCCCAGTCTTCTGGTGAGGGCAGGGGTCAGTCCTTTCGTAAGCAGACCCAATGACTTGCCTTTTCAGCTGCCAGAGCCTTCTCGCCTGGCAGCACCTTTGGGAGGAAGGCTGGCACTTTTCAAAGAAAACTGGAGTGTTATTACCCAAGACAGATGGGTATTGGATATCGTTCACCACGGTTACAGGTTTTATTTCCATACCTTGCCTCCTTTCAAAGGCATGCCAGACATTCCTCCTCTACAAAGAAAAGAGGCTCACAAGCAAATTTCTCTGTTGCTCCAGATAGGGGCCATTCAGCCGGTTCCTGTGCCAGAAAGGGGCCTAGGATTTTATTCTCGCCTGTTCCTAGTACCAAAAAAGGGGAACACGTGGAGACCAATTTTGGATTTGTCTATCCTCAACACTTATTTGGACATTCCCAAGTTCAAAATGTTGACGTTACAACAGCTTTTACCTCTGCTGGGCAAAGATCACTGGATGGTAACTTTAGATCTCAAGGAGGCTTACCTTCATGTGCCTATCAGACTCAGTTGCAGGAAGTATCTGCGTTTCGAGCTGGAAATTCCCATTATCAGTTCTCTGCATTGCCCTTTGGCTTATCTACTGCCCAGAGTATTCACAAAGTTCTGGCTCCAGTTGTAGCTTTTTCATGCTAAAAGGAATACAAATCTATCCTTACTTGGACGACTGTCTGATTCTGGCTCAAGAAAAGGACGAGCTTCTTCAGCATCTGGATTATGTGATAGCAGTGCTAAGATGCCTGGGGTATTCTGTGAACGAAATAAAGTCCAGTCTAGTACCCTCTCAAGACATGTGCTTTCTGGGTGCGAGACTGAATACAGCAGCCCAGATGGCCTTTTTAACCCCGGACAAACAAAAGAGTCTATCCCTTTACTTCCATCAACTATCTCATCAGTCCGTGCTGACTGCAAGGACAGTCCTTCAAGCATTAGGGTTCATGGCATCTTGTATTCTGGTGCTTCCCAATGCCAAACTGCATATGAGGAAGCTACAATGGTATCTCAAAAATGTATGGACACAGCACTGCCAGGATCTGGACACTGTCATTCAAATAATACCTTGCATTCAAAAGGAATTTTTGTGGTGGGCTCAGGAATGTCACCTAAACAAGGGACTCTCTGTGACCCGGCCAGAGGCGAGTCAGATTCTAACGACAGATGCCTCAGACATAGCTTGGGAGCTCATCTGAATGGAAAGTGGATACAAGACAAGTGGCCTGCCAGACTACAGCATCTACATATCAACATGAAGGAGATGTTAGCAGTCCAGTTTGCATTGAAGGCTTTCAAGGAGTTACTTCTTCCAGGGCAGGTATTGATTCTAACAGACAACACAACTGTCATGTGGTACATCAACAAGCAAGGGGGAACACATTCTTATCCTCTATGCAGGCAAGCAATGATTTTGTGGGAGACTGCGCTCAGCTTGCAGCTTACTCTTCAAGCAAGGTTTCTGCCAGGAGCACAGAACTCCTTAGCAGATGTGTTAAGCAGGCAAATCATGGATCCCCACGAGTGGAAACTGGATCTTCATGTATTTCAAAAATTGACAGTGTCATGGGGAACTCCAGACATAGATCTGTTCGCTTCTCCACTAAACCACCAGCTGCCAAAGTTTTGCACGAAAAGTTATCATCACACAGCTTGGAAAGTGGATGCTCTTTCGTTCAGTTGGCCTCCCAAAGGTACTCCTAAAGGTCAGACAAGACAAGCCAAGGATGATTTTGATAGCTCCAGATTGGCCTCGGCAACACTGGTACCCATTACTGAGGAATCTGGTAAGAAAGCCTCCATGGCCTTTACCTTTGATTCCACACCTTTTGTCTCAGAGGGACGGTCATCTACTCAATGTCAAGCTTCACTCTCTTCATCTAACAGCCTGGCATATTCTCTTTTGAACCACAGCAGGTCTCAACTTCCTCAACAAGTTTTGAATGTGATTACGGAAGCCAGAAGACCTAGTACACGTAAGGTGTATGCAGAAAAATGGAAGAGATTTTTATTTTGGAGTGCAGCAAAGGATTTCCATGTTTCTGAGCCTAATTTGAGTGTGGCTCTTCAATATCTTACTGAGCTATTGGACAAAGGTTTGTCTTTCTCTTCCATTAAGATTCATGCTGCAGCAATTTCAGCTCACTATGATTGTGACCCACCATTGTTTTCTCATCCTTTGTTCAAGCAATTTCTTAGAGGGCAAAGAATATAAGACCCCACGATGAGCTCCTAGACCTGCTGGGGACCGCAATTAAGTATTGGAGAAACTTACTGTACAACCTTTTGAGCCTCGCTACTGCTGAGTTGAAATACTTGTCATGGAAGACTGCTTTTTGTTGGCCATTACTTCTGCAAGAAGGGTTTCTGAATTGCAGGCCCTTATGGCGGTGGAGCCTTTTTGATTTTTCATAAGGATAGGGTATCATTACGCACTAATCCTTCATTTATGCCTAAGGTGGTTTCTAGTGTGGCTTTAAACCAAACTATTCATTTGCCTACTTTTATGCAGATCCCCAAAATAGGGGAAAAGATTTTGCACACTTTAGATGTACACAGGCAGTTGCGTTATTATTTAAGCAGGACTAGGGATTTTAGGCAGTCTCAGCAGTTGTTTGTTTCTTTTGCTTTGAGTTCTCAGGGCAAGCCTGTGTCAAAACAAACTATTTCTAAGTGGATTGGGTTTTGCATTGCATTCTGTTACTCCCATCATGGCAAAGAGATTCCAGCTGGGATTAGGCCTCATTCCACTAGGGCTACTGCCACTTCAACAGCATTTCTAAGGGGTGGCAACTAAGGATATTTTGGAGGCAGCTACTTGGAGTTCAGTGCATACTTTCTCCAAGCATTACCACCTTCCTCTCTATTCTAAGTCCAGGGCTGGTTTTGCCACTGCTGTGTTGCAGGGCATTTTGGCAGCTCCTGCTTCATTATAGCTTAGCCATCCTCCCTTACCTCTGCTTTGGGATTCTACCCAAGTGTTAGGACTGCAGCAATGTGAGATGAAGAACATAGTACAGTTTTGTACCTACCATAAATGTAGATGTTCAAGATCCACATTGCTGCAGTCCAATTTTCCCTCCCTCCTTCCCTCTGTGTTTAGGGGTGGTTGTGTGGGTGAGGTTCTATTTTTGTACATTTGTATATATTGTACATATTTTAGGCACAGGAGTGTTTTGGTGTTTTTTGGTTTTGGCCTTATCTTTTTAGGGTCTTCTGACATCTGGGGCAAGAAAAGACTGAGGATATGACGTCGGTCATGCGCATTTGTACCCTGACGTTCTGATGTCAGTCAAATGCGCCTTGACCGACGTCAGCCTTATACTTTGGTATTCGGGCCGACTGGGACAGCGGACTACCCAAGTGTTAGGACTGCAGCAATGTGGATCTTCGAACATCTACATTTATGGTAGGTACAAAACTGTACTTTTCATAATCCTTGGTCAAAACAACTTTAGCAACTCCTACATACTTTGGTTCTTAGCCTTCAAATGTAATAAGCGGTTTTTAAATAAAGAATAAGAACTGTTTCCTTGCATTTACTTCTTCATTATCCAATTTCCCACATATTATGCCATTCAGTCTCAGCTGTGACACCAATGCTGCAGCCTCACAGGTCTGTCTGCAGTTTCAAAGTGGGCTGGAGAAATGGCAGGGCAAAAAACATCCTGCAGCAAAGGCTTTTTCCAGTGCCAGAAATTGTAATTGCAATGAGTCATTTAATCCAACAGCCAGACAGACAAAACAAACAGTGATATTCCATGCAAGTTAATTTTTATAATTGTATATTCTATTGCAAACACTGAAAGGCCAAAAAAAAAATCGATTAACAGCTAATGTGCGTGCTTCACTTATATACAACAGTGTGCAAATCATTGTAGAATAAACTCTGGTATAAACATCCTGTTTATGCTATAGTTGTCTTCTAATGAAACCAACAGGGTCATTACTCTCAAAATCAAATAGGTTCAACAAGTAACCTTGCAGGCAGATACTGCTAAGTTTTCAAATGTGAACCATCGCTCACATGTGATTACTAAAAGCACCAAGCAATATGCATGCTTAAGAAATACAAGTTCTCTAGCTGCTCTTTCTAGCAAAGTAGCACAAACTGCTGAAAAATGTCTGATAACCTACTAGCAATAAAATTCAGAAGTGAAAAAAAAGATAGGCACACAGACAAAGTAGACATCAACAGTACTGTACAATTATAATAAATGGAAATTAAAATAAAGGGAAGATAGAGACCAGACAGACAGACACAGAAGATTGATCACAGGATTCTGACACATACATATAATGTTCTTTCCAACCAACATCTGCAGTAATTTTATTTATTCATTTGACAGACTGGTAAAGCCAGAGTTTAGCAGAGGTCCGGGAAGAAAAAGCTCCAGCAGATATGTTTAAGACACTCATGACAACTACGACAGTTTTTAAGACATCTAGATACAAACAGGCAACTGTTCTATAGTGATACTACATTAAGGTAGAACAAGTATTTTTCCCTCTGGTGTCATTATATTCAATATTAAATTCCTTACATAAAACAACATTTACCATGCAAACAGTTCATATGCAACATATGTGACAAGCAGACATCAGAAATAACTTAAGAAAAGTTACAGTACAGATCTTCGGAATGAACAGAACCAAGTTAAAAAAGTATGAAACATTAGTCAGTACACAGAAAGTAGTAAAAGACAGAAGTGGGAGAGAGGCACTGTATAGCTGATGAGTAAAGGAAAGTGACATTTAAAAAATACTAGGGTAAAACTAAAAACTTCCCGAGGACTTGGCAAACTAATAGAAGCCAAGACAGTCCACCAATATTCTTTAGATCTTTCGGTCTTTAATCACAGTACTTCATCCAAACACTTCCCATTTATAATCACACACTTACATAACATTCACTTAAACAAATTATTTTTACATCACTTCCAACTTACTGACACTATAAAAGAAGTTAATAAAGAGGGAGTGTATAAACATTTGGGAATTGATGAAGGATCAACAATAAAACATAAATGCGAATAAAACTTACTACGAAATATTTTAGAAGACTAAAATAAATACCAAAACAGCTCTGACATCTAGAAACAAAGTATATGCTATAAACCAATTTGTCCCCTTCATATCCTAACCTACAGTTTTAGGGTGCGTCTGTTCCCAAAAGGTATTGGACTAGTTAGACAGGAAAACAAGAAAAATGTTTCATGCTTATCAAATGATTTATAAAAAAAATCAGTGTAGACCAAGATTATATATTCCCTGTTCTGAAGGAGGTATCAGCCTCCCCAAATTGATTCCATGTATAGATCTGCAATTGCAGAACTGCATACATATCTGCTGACTTCACATGATCCAAACATACTGAAAGTTTTAAAATACAAGTCTAAGATTACTTCCTTGCTTAGTTTAGCAGAAGCATATAGGTGTCAAACGGGAATGAAAATCAAACCATAAGTAGATAAACCATCAGGCAGCAACTGAATGCCAATAAACAAAAGAAAGAATATAAAGGTGAGGATCAGATGAGAAGGCAAGAAATGTGGAAAATGCATATAGTCACAAGTACAGAAAATTCTCTGAACAACCTCATGTTGATCAGGAACAAACACAGGAATGGTTAAGGAGATGTGAATTTAAACCAAAAGACGAAAGGTTAACATTGACAACTTAGGATAGTGGACTACATACACACTGGTTTACAAAATCCAATGAACATATAGGAGAAAAAGACAAAGACAAATGCAAGTTTTGTAAAACAGAATTGGAAATAGTCACACATCTTGTTGCTGGGTGTGAAGGACTGTATACTGAAAGGCATAATAATGTGGCAAGACTATTGCATTGGGGATTCTGCAAATATTATAATACTGAAATAGCTGAGAAGCATTGGAAACACGAGTCACAAAGCATTATAGAAAATTAAGTTTATATCACATGGAATCCCCATTACCAACAGTTTTAAAAATAGATGCGAGAAAAACAGATATTGTAGTCCACGAAAAGAAGACAAAAGTAGCACTGATCATTGAAATTACTACACCTAGTGACTACAGGATCTTACGTACAAGGCAGACACAAAGTCATAAAGTACCAGGATTTACAAGCAGAAATGAGGGCAATGTGGAAGAAGGATACCCAAACAGTTCCAATAGTTATAGGAGCAATAGGTCTTATAAAAAGAATTTACAGCCATACTTAGATATGTTATTGATACATGTAACTCCTTATGAACTGCAGAGTCTCAATTCTGGGCACATTGTAGGTGCTTGCAAAGAACACTTCTGGCTAATTTCAAAGACTGAAACAATATTAATTTTGTGAACTTTAATCATACTTTGACTTAGGAATGGGGTCCATTCCCCTCATAGTATTAGAAACCCAAAAGACTTGGAGAAATTAAACAGAGAGAAACCAAGTTAACACACACTTAATATTAAGATTATTAATACCAGGAAAAGCACTGGCAGCCAATAACAGCTGCCACTTCAGTTCTTGTACTTTTAATAAAACACAAAACCAAAACATTAGCTAAACATAGTTTGCTCTGTGAAGACTTTAGGAAATCTGAGTTCATTGTACTTGAGAAAGTTAATACACTTGTAGATAATGTTAACAATTAATTAGAATTAAGATAACTGAAGTGGCAGCTTTTATTCCCTGCTGATGTTTTTCCTGGCCCAAATATAAATCTTAATATTAAGTGTGTGTTAACTTGGTTTCAGTAAGCAGGAAGTAATGTCAAAATAGTTTAATTAACTGAATGGTAATTAAAGCGTGTGATTACAAATTGGAAGTGTTTCTAATGAAGCTCTGTAATTAATGAATGAAAGCACTAAAGAATATTGGGTGGACTCTCTTTGGCTTTCTTGGATTCCAAGAGCAAACTAATAAAACCACAAAACCCAAGTCTTCTGGAGGTTTTCTGTTTTTAGTTTTATGGTCTTTTATTCCTGTGTTACCATGGGAGGCCTCAGTGGCAGTGATAGCCAGTGCTCCTTTTAGCATTTACAGTATCCCAGATGAGATGGTGAAAGTTATTCCAACTTCTTCTGAAATCGTGAGTAAAGCACTAACAGCAGTATGACATTTTGAAAACATTACTTCACAGATGGGAAACTTTGAAGCAGGAGATTCAACATTTAGTGTTTCGGCGGATACATCGATAAATGACATCACTTCTGGTGGTTACATAGATGAGCTGATGAAACATGGCGTTAAGCCGTTCATTGAAGTTGGGCATTCTTTTAACACTTTTCAAGTTTCCAGATTGTCTTGAGTTGAAAATTCTGTTTCTATTATATTTAAGCTTGAACAACTGATTATGTCCTTCAAGAATACTGGTTATGAAATTATTTACAATGATGCATTAAACTTCAGATTGTTCCATTGGGGTTATGGGTGTATAAATTCCCTAGCAGAATTTCCAAAAATGACCACAATTATAAAGATTTTGTCAAGTTATATAATGATGTCTGTAAGTGTAAAGATTGGGTAAAAATAGATGAAGGCTGCCAGCTTAGCCAAACAGAATTTTGGAGATAATTCTGTCATCTGTTAATATTGATGTAAACCACAGGCTTGTTGTCTTAAATGATAAAAATAGTGTTACATGTGGAACTGAAAAAACATGCATCAACAGTGCACTCTACTGACCAAGTAAAGCATGTTGTGACCCTTTGATGTTAAAACTCGGAGTCAGCGAGTCTAGAGTGTGGCATCCTGCCTATTGTTTTAAGGCAGAGGTGTCCAACCTTTTCAGTTGCAAGGGCCGCATTGAGTCAACAGAAATGGTCTGGGGGCAAACGGCAAGTGAGGACCAAAAAAAAAAAAAAACCACATCATTAACTAAAAAGCAAAAGACCCCAGGTTTATGCGGACTAATAAAAAGTCAGCCCACTGGCTGTATTGTGGGTGAATTTGAACAATAAATAAATTAATAATTGCATAATATTTGCCCTAAAATTCAATATCTCATTCTAATTATTTAAAAAACAGTTAAATCTAACATCAAAAACACAAAACACAGATTTCAGTAAATGCACTACTATTTCATCCAGTGTGTTTCTACTGAGTCTAGAAATAGACTAATTTTTCTGCATCTGCTGCAAAATGGAACTGTGATTTGAAACCATGAAAGTTAAAAGTGAGCTAAATAACTTGCACAGCAAAGGTAGTCTACATGCGTTATTTATCCAGCAACTTGGAATACTTGGCAAAAGAAAAATATGCAAGACAGACAGCCTTCCCATTATGGTTAGGTGCTGATACCTTTTGCAAACTGTAAAAATGATGTGCATCTAAAAAAGGACACAACTTGTCAGCCTTTTAAGGACCTGGAGCCTGTGAAACTGGACACAGACTATTCCATTTTAAAATGCTTTGAGAAATGCAGTGAAGTGCACATACTGCTGACTTTGGACCGATCCTTCAGTTTCATCCCCTGTCGACACCGCTTGCCAGCAGAAGAGAGGTGCCACAGGCCAAATTAAAAATTCTGCCATAAAATTTGAAGCGTTTATAAAAGAAACACATAATGAAACCTTGAGAAAACTAAGAGGAAACATTATCCTTATCAGAATCCTAAAGAGTAACAGAATGTATGTACATTACATAAAATGTTTCTCCTCCCTAGACAAATCAGGGAAAGAAATCTTTCTTTTTACTTTATTTTGAAGAAAACACAATTCCTTGATCAGACAAAACAACATGGAAGCAATTCAAATTAAGGAATAAACCTAACATAAACACAAACTATTTACAAACAAAGCAAACAATATACTAGCGACTAGCCCATATTTCTTCTCTTTCTGCAGAGGTTCAGCCGGCCAAATCGGTTTGTTTGTCTGGATTCAGTCTGCCAAGCTGCATAACCTTGTAGTTTGGTGCATTCTGGTAGTATAACATCTCATTCTAAATTCACTAACCTCCAGCAATAAAAAAATAATCCATATTACTTGCTGAAAATCCTTTGAGATATCACAGTACAGATATTCAACTAGCACTGCCTTTTCTGATGAGCAACACCCTTTGTATATGGCTTAGCTGCCCTAAATTCTTCTTCTGCTTGGTCAACATTTCTATCTGTGCCATAATTAGAGTGGGTGAAGGGACAGTCTGGCCCCAGATCCAAATTACTTGGATGCGTGATCAGCATTGCAGAAGAGTTAACACTTGGGTGTGAGCAAAGTCCTGAAATCATTTTCAGCAGCCATGGCTGATATAAGCTGCTTGCTAAAACTCAGAACATTGGTAATACTCTTCTTTTTTTCCCTTTGGCCTAAGGGAGGTGGCCAGTCTGGGAAATTCCCAGGGTGCCAAATGACTTAGCTATGGCTGTGCAATATGCCTGGCTAGAAAGTTCCTAATCCATTTATGTTAATATTGCTTCTGTGTGTGTGTGTGTGTGTGTGTGTGTGTGTGTGTGTGTGTGTGTGTGTGTGTGTGTGTGTGTGTGTGCGTGCATGTGAAAACAGCTGTACTTCCTTCTCTTTGGGAAGTTTGCTGTAACAGTATACCATAACACTTAGCAGACTCACAAGCAATATTTCAGTATGACTACAGACAGACAGACAATTAGACAGGATCCATATAGCACAGCAGTGTGAAAATCTGGTTCATCTCTAGATTATGTGTGCACAAACTTTTTTTGAGAAAGTGTTCACTGGATTTCAAAAGACCTCTGACTAGTCAAAAATACAAGTTAAAAAACATTTTATATATATAATATATATATAAAATGTATATAGAGAAAGAGAGAGTACCAAATGGAGAAATAAAAATTGTATTACCAATATTGTAGTTTAATACTTAGTTTAAACAAAAATTGTATAAAATTTTATTTCTTATGTAAAACACAAACCATACTACATCACGATCTAGTAACTTTTAAGACGTGTACCCCATAAATAAAAGTTCCATGGCATAGTTTCACTAAATACAGTCTACAGTGCCAAAAGTTATTGATTTAAATTTGATTTTGGCATAACAGATAACCAGTATTCACAAATATTGTAATTGTATATCAGCTCCATGGTGAAGATGAACTATGCCACAAATGTGGGAGATCAATTAGCAGTCCTATTGCTGCAGATCATCCTGATCACTTCTTTCAGGGTGAGAGGGGTGTGTACCTGAAAATGTGTTTTCTGCTTAAGATCCCTGGTAGAGACTGGAGAAACAAAGGAGACATTTGTCAGGCTGGGGTGCGGGTTGCATAACACAGATGTAACTTGCAGTGTTATCCTATGCTCATTGTTTACCCAACCCAGAGTACATCACTTGGCATGTGCAGGAAAACATTAGGACTAAAAGCAAAGACACTAATTACTTGTATGGATGGATGACTGCTCCACTCTCAGTGCTTTTGATCCTCATGCCTAGGTGGATAACTGTGCCATAGGGGTTTCATCCTTCGGGAAATAGCCAGGCGGAGGCTTGAAAGCAATGTTGTAATTAACTACTGCCTTATGCACAGACTGTACACAACTGTACATTTACACCACTCAATATCACCCTCCCGTGCTTACCTGCTATCAATACTTATTCTACTATTTTGCATACATTACAGGCACATTAATATCAACCATTCATTCCACACAGCCTTACTCAGTATAATAACATAATCACCCGGGCCTGTCCCTCACTAATCCTAAAACAATCATTGTGAGCTCTTCCCGTCTCCTGGTCCATCCTTTCTCCCTGCCACATTTCAGTCCACCAGTGTAGCTGCCCACTTACTCTCGTACATTGAATGGTAATTCTACATACCATGTCTCCCACCTTCATGTCACCCACTCCAGTAATCCTCCTACCCTTTCTTAAACAGATACTAAAGTAATTACAACCACAACTGAACCCATCTATCTTCAGCAATGCACAAGGCTCATCTGTCTGTCTGCCTCTAATCTAAAACTAACATTTCTCATATTTTGTATAACCCTAACTCCACTATCATGGCTCCTTAAGGAGTTCTATTGAACCCTAAACCAGACCACATAACAATTTGCTCTTTCAACAAAATCAACAGCCGATGATCAAACAAAGCTTAATATTGTACTGCTAAATGCAGACAGCCTACAGAACAAACTCAAACAGATCCAAGATTTCCTTTACATAACAGGTACAGATGTATAGTGTATTACACTCATGGGTAAAACTGTCCAAACACCATCTTCCTAACCACTCCTACCTCCACACGCCTAGACCACAAAGAGAAACTGGTTACGGTTCACTAACTTTATATACAAACATTCAAGTATCTTTACTAGGATAAACATCTCCACTGATGACCAAAGTCCCAAATTCTTAGCCATAAACCCGCACTGTAGAAAAACACCACAAATAACATTAGTCACAGCTTGCCATTGCACATTCCATTGAGTTCTGCTCAACAAAGCTACCTCAATACACTTTAAAAAACTTAAGTGACCTAACACTAACCTAGTTTAGGGAGCATTCACAGTGTCAAAAAAATACTTAGCTTACCTTTTGCTATGTTGTAGTGTAGTCGGTGTGTACTCCGAAATAAAATCCTCTCTCCGTGATCTCGCTCCTTCCTTCAGCTTTACCAGAAATATAAAAAACGACAGAACGGTGTTTTCGCGCATGCGCATACCAGCGAAAAGACGCTGGTATGAAAAAAATGTGAAAAAAGAAAGTTGGCGCATGCGCAGAACAGAAAAAGTACGCGGACGTGTAAACACACGGAAAAAAAGTTAAATTAAAATTAAATTTAAATTTAAGGGTCGCGGGCCGCATGAAAGAGCTCTGAGGGCCGCATGCGGCCCACGGGCTGGACACTCCTGTTTTAAGGCCAGAGATAATGGCCAGAATTTGCATGCATAAATGTCCTTTATTGCTCTGGTTTCTGCCCAGAGGTGAAGAATGTAAAATGTAGTTTCTGTTAGCCTGGGAACCCAGGGAAGTGTGAAGAATGATGTAATGTGAACCAGGAAGGCGATTTTAAAAACAGAGAGCATTAAAGCATTTTTGTCTTGACCATCCAACTCACCAGCACTGTCTTGCTCTATATGTAGTTTATATTAGACTTGCGTTTTCTCTTAGTTGTTTTGCTGTCATGTCAAAACTGTACTACTGAATTATTTTAAGTATTTCTCTGTGATCTCTGAACTCTTGACTAGCACTGTGTAGTAAAAGTATTGTCTTGTGTTTTGACTATTTGTTATTAAATATTTTAAACCCTTTCAACTGTGGCTGTTTTTGCAGAAATAATTTAAGCTCTTTAGAGTACTTGCATGCCTTTGGTAAAATTGTAAAAAGTCACTCCGATAGCTTTAGCCTGGGGCTGTACTACCAATTGGATAATAATATTGCACGGTAATAATTGGACACCCTTTTAAGGATCTTTGAGTAGCTGATAAATATTAGTGGGTGGTGGCAGCTGGTACTATCATATATTCTGGGGAAAAAGGGGCACAGCTGGAGAACTTGTGCCAGCCTTCCCCAGGAGTGTCTGTGTGGTTGTATAAACTCTTCTCATAGTGTGTTTGTGTGTCAGCTACTTGGGCGGGGACACAAAGCACTGGTTGAACAGTGAGGGTGCTGGAGGTTTTAGCTTGCCCACTAGGCTGAGATTTGGACCCTACAGCTGTGCCAGTGGGGAGGCTTATTGGGGACCTGGAGAGCAAGGGAGCGACCAGCCCCGGACTGACTGATCACTGTGTGCTCTTAAGGGAAATTGCACTTTACTGTGTGTACTTGTTATCCTTTCCTCCTATATGAGATGCCCCTCAGTGGTGTTAGTGGTGAGGATTGAGGCTCCTTGATTGCTGGGCCAGGGCACGGGTGTCACAGTAAGCAATAAAGGTATTATGTCCCATTTAAAAATGGAAAAAATAATTACAGAAATTCGAGAAATGAATGCTGCTATTAAGCAGTATTCTAATTTTCAACTTATTTGCAGTTTATGGAATGGCATTTCAGCTAAACTGTCCAGGCAAGTTGCTACCCTAACTTTAAAGACGAAAAAAAAAAGAGAGATAAATATGAAAACGGGCACGCCTATATTCTTAAAGGTAGCCCCTTTCAAGATGAGATCAGTAATTTTCAAACTAACAAGACTACTGAAAAAGTAGCGGGTGATAGTGAAATGAATGAAGTGTTTTGTCTGAACAATTTTCTACCTTTAGTTAGAGACAGCATCTCAGAAAAAGTTAATAGGAGATAGCCAATGAAGTCATTAACATAGCGGACAATATGGGCGACAGTATGTCTTGAGAAGAAAATGAAGCTATATTTCAATTCTGTAAAAATAAGCAAATACGTATTATGAAAGCAAATAAAGGTGCATGAACTGTAGTTATGAATCAAGATAAATAGATTGCTAAAATGAACATTTAACTTATGTTTCTTTGTACAGATGTATTAAGGAGTATGAATTATTGACAAACTTCAGGAAGACTGATTATTGGATTTGTTAGCACAAGGTTTTCTTGATTTTGATGAATATAAATTTAGGTTAGTTGAACTTCCTAGCACTGGCAAACTGTACGACATCCCTAAATTACATAAAAATGAGAATGACCCCCCCCCCCCACCCTTCGACAAACAGTATCGTCTCA
Source organism: Protopterus annectens (assembly GCF_019279795.1). Taxonomy (NCBI): domain Eukaryota; kingdom Metazoa; phylum Chordata; order Ceratodontiformes; family Protopteridae; genus Protopterus; species Protopterus annectens. The sequence goes on along the minus strand of NC_056730.1, from coordinate 562,028,006 downwards.
CTGGACGAAAACTGAAAATCTCAGAATATTTAGATTTGTTCCTTTAGCCCATTGCATGGAACACCGAGTTCTGTATTAAAGATTCTTGGGTGTTTTTGAATGAATTATATATCAGTTTTCAAGTAATAAGAATTTAGTAACATTAGGTATAGAACCCTGGTATACTAGTATTGTACAGTATATAACAAAGGTAATGATTTTCTAAGACACTATGTTAGTAAATGTACTGAATTTGATATTTAAATTAATATTATATGTCTATTGGAAGTGATTTTAACCAATATTTTTTTCTTTTAATGATAAAATATCACCAATTACAAGGTGTGGTAATGGAGGCAAAATAGTGCCTGTATATGTTAATGTAGTACTTAGCTGGTGAGAAAGGGAGATTTTGGTTAAGCTTGATGGTTATCAAAAGACTTCTTTGTATAAAGATTTATTAACAATATATTTTTATATGGCAGTGTACACCAGAAAATTTAGATAACACATTCAAAATAAAAAGGAAAGAATTTATTTCCATAGTTTTACTACTGGATGTATTGGGAAGTTTACACATTTTCTAGATCTTGAGGTAACGCTAGATGAGAAATAATTTTTATTTTCATTCTACAATTTATAGAAAAAAGACCTTCACCCACAAATTGGATAAATTTAGGAGTTAGTTTGACTAAAACTAAGAAATTAAATATTATAAGGGGCAAGTTTAGCTAGTCAAGAATAATTAGTAAAGATGATGTTATTGAAAAAGAATATATTTTATATAAAAAAATATTTCTGGATTGAAATTATCCAAAAATAATTGACAAATTTATTGAAGTGATGAAAGATAAAATAAATTTCCCCATTCTTAAAAATGATTTTATTCCCAAAACAAAATCTGATGTAACAAGAAAGGATTATTTGAGTTTTCCACTACCTATTAGTAGAGACACACTGGCCATTAAACATATTTTTATGAATAATTCACAAGTTCATAGGAGGTTGCTAAACTAACAGCCCTAGAGCCGTTACAAGCCTAGCCATATTCCAGAGTTGCCCCAATTGTCAGTGGTTAGGGGAGTGAAGTTCACAGAGGTAAGGGTCTATGGTAATGAATACTGACTTCTTCTGTCCAGCAGGGACATGGGCACCGCACCAGCAGTGAATTTGTGGTCACCCATCCATTAGTCCAGGTTGCATTTGAAGACCGCCAGGGAGGGTCTTTGTATCATATGAATTGGAAGTTTGTTCCAGAGAAGTAGCAGTCTCTGGGTGATGTATCGCCATCTCCAGCATGACCTGTTCATGTCAGAGGCTAGGTTAAGATTCCTGGAGCGAGTGAACATCCTGCAATTTGATTTACAAATGTGCAGCATTTCCATTAGGTTCGGGTCAGAGACTGCCCTGTAAGCCAGGCACAGGTCATCCCTTAGCAACCTGTAGAATACAGAATACAGTGACAAGGCTTTCATTCTTTCCGCACAATATGTTTTGTGTACCCTGTAACTTCTTTTTGAGAAACCTCAGTGGTCTCTAAAATTGTTGCAGGTGTCTGGTGAGATGCATGCAAAAGGGAGCATTGTACTCAATTACTGGTGTGATGAGGGCTGAGTATAATGAAATTATAACACCCTTAGATCTAGATGCAACACTTTTTGAATTTCCTTGCTACTGTGAATACATGGGGGATAAAGTTCAGATTGCTATCAACCTGAGGACCCAGATCACATACCACTGGGTCTACACTTACAAGGGTGCTGTCTATAGTGCAAATAGCAGGGATGTCAGCTTTCCCAAACGGAATAATGCATTTTTGTCTTTAACTTTAATCTGTGGCTTTGTCACCAATCATCTCTCTGTGTTAAGCCTGTCTGGACTCACTGATTGCTCCCAATTTGCAATCTGCAATGAACTTGGTCAACCATGGGCTGTCCAAATTTGCCTGGATTTCTAAGAAATAAATTCCAAACAGTAAGAGCACAGCACATAAACCCTGTGACTAGCTATTACTGTTCAAGATAACCAGGACTTGTATAACCTGATTGGTATTACGCCACACTTTTGTTATAAGAAGGCAAAAACTAAAATATATATTTTTTTTATTTTTTCAGAGCAAATAAGCCAAGGGAAATGAAAAGGGAGATTTTTAATTATCCATTTGGTAAATGTAAGCCATACAGATTTATGTATAATTCCAATATTTCATTTTTAGGCACAATGGTTATGAAAATAAAATTAAAGTTAGATTTGACTGTACTTGTGCATCTTGCAGTCTGTGCTTCCTGCCAGGGCTTCTATGTGGGAAAAAACACAAGACCCCTGGCATGAAGAATTCATGAACACAAGACCGCTATTAGAAAAAAGACAAAACCAATGTATTAGCTAAACATAGTTTGCTCTGTTAAGATGATAGGAAATTTGAGTTCATTGTACTTGAGCACATTAATACATTTATAGATAATGCTAATAATTATTAGAAGTAAGCGAACTGAAGTGGCTGCTTTTATTAGCCACCAATGTTTTTACTAGCACAAATGAAAATCTTAACATTAAGTGTGTGTTAACTTGGTTAACTTGGTTTCAGTAAGCAGAAAGTGATGCCAAAATAGTTTAATTTTTAATTAAATGAACAGTAATTAATTTATGCATTTATGTGTGCGATTACAAATGGGAAATGTTTCTGAGGTAGTTCTGTGATTAAATAATGAAAGCATTAAAGAATATTGGACTGTCTTGGCTTCCTTGGTTTCAAAAAGGTTGAGGTTTTATAAGACTACTAGGGTATTTAATGACACAGAACTTGATAAGATAGTGGTGGAGAGTATTTTAAGAAGATGGATAATGGGAGAAAGTCAGAAACAAATTGAAATATAAAGTGGGGATTAAGGTAGGAAGAAAACTGAGGAGTAGTAGAACATTTTGTGATGTTGAAAAGGGAAAGCAGTTTTAAAGGAATAGGTGGTACAAGCTGATGGGAGTTACACAGGTGAAGAGCATGTGTGGCTTACGTATTGTTTTAGCAAGCTCCTGAAGGACAAAAGTTTCATGGTCTGTTCTAGGCATGTTGGGAATGGGGTTTCAGAGCTTATTTATTTGACATTTGTTTACTGGGAAAGTCCAGCTAGGTCAAAAAACATATATATTTTGGTGGATACCCTGGAGAAGAGCTCATACATTAACTGATAAAATCTGCATATACAAATTAAATGCATAAGTAGTTACATATACTTTAAATCAAAGTAATTGTTCACATACACATATAAAATTGGGTATTAAAACATTTTTTGCATAATAAAAATGAACCTCAGCACAGTATGAAAAGTAGATGAGGTATAGAAAGAGTGGAGAGGAAAGCTAGAATCAATACAGTAGGTGGAGAGTTAGGATATTGTAGAAGGTGAGTAATGGTAGAATAAGATACAGCACAGGTGTACGATGAGTATTTAATAGAGCAAGTTAGTGAGGTTTTGAAGACAGACACTACTATGATGGGACGATAGGGAGACAGGCGGTAAGGAGATGAAAAGAGGCATAGGGACTAGTTACAAGGTGGCCACACTGAGCTGAAAACATTTACAGAGGATTGCTTAACCAGTAGTGGAGCACAGCAGGAACAGTGTCAAGTGGTATAAAGGAATTCTTTGAGGGAGGGTTTGAAAGCCTGAAAAGTGGGGACACATTTAATGTGGACTAAGACTGAATTCCAGGCTTTTGCTCTGGAATACAAGTATAAGCTTTGTCCAAAAGTTTTTTTTGGATAGTAGATGTTGAGTAGCTTTTGCTCTGCTGAACAGTGGGAGCGATAAGATAGATAGTGGTGCAGGATGTTGCAGATGGATGGAGTTGAAGAGGGGTTATAAAATGTTGTGGGCTTGGAGAAGTTGTGTGAAAGTTATACAGTGTTGGAGTTATAGCTAGTTTAGGGATCTAAGAGCAGAACAATGATATAGTTGAATTGCAGCAAATGTTGCAACATTGTTATAGCATAGTTCTAGTTTGGATTTTAAAGTAGAATGAAATTTGGTTAGGACAGAAAAGCCATACAGGAGTGAAGGTAGGAGATAGGAGTTAGAGTTAATCTGCTGTTATTGACGAGGAATTTTAAGGAGTGGTAAATTATTCCCAATTTTTTTTTTAAGAGTGGTAAATCATTCCTAATTTTGGTTTGGTGTTTTTTAATGGAGATGTGAAAGTGGAAGTCAAATGTTTAACTGTTGTCTAAAATAAATCCTAATAGCTGGAGACTACTTCAATTGTAATACTGTTTAGGGATATAATTTTAAAATTGCACTTACCCAAGGTACGAGATTTTGGGGATGAAAAGTAATTTAGTTTTCTTTGGATTGAAAAGGAGTCAAGTTGTCTGAGAGCCAGCTTTCTACTGTGTTTAAGGCAGTCTGGTGACAGTCAGAAGTTTAGGAAGCTAGCCTGATGAGTAGATAAGGGTAGAGTCATAAGCTTATTGTATAAGGGATGCACACTGAAAGGAAGTAGAGAGACTACTGAAAAAATGTTGAAAAGCAAAGGACCACGTATGGAGGGTTGGGCTATAGTAGTATAAATGCGAATGTAACAGCACATGTCAGATAAAAATTTAACTGGCAATCAGAACTAGTATGTTATTCTCCCCTCTCTTATATTGCTGGACAAAATGTGAAACACATGTGATCAACAGCGTTTAAGATTTAGGCATAAATACAAAATCATATGAATACTAAAAAAGTACTAATTCTGAACAACAGTTTAAATTAAATGATTTCACCAGTAATTGGATGGAGTGCAGTGATGACACAGTGAGGCAGATTTCTTGGGTACACTTACAACAATGGGTTATTAAACCCACTATGTATTAAGCTCAAATGCCTGTTCTCTAACATACTAGGTCGTATCTAATAGAGGTGGTCTAAACACAAAATGTGATTGATCAGATATGATCAGCAGCCTCCTACCAATTCTGACAGAGAAATTTAAGGTCCATCCAAGGAATTAGGCTACTAAAATGTTGGAAAACATGAAGTAACTTTATAGATCGTCTGTATTAAAGGGAGACTATGACTGGACCACTTAGCTATTACTACATTTAGATTTAAAAAAGGCAACGTGGGGTCAGCAAAGGTTTTTGCCAGAATGCAGAAGCTGTAGTAAGACAGGTGAAGCCATCCCTGGCAAAGCAGGGCAACATGTCAGCCATCTCATCCTACAATGACACACGCTGGATCCCCCTAAAATGACATCAACTGTACAACCAATTATTAAAGCCAATTATCTTGTCTTTGAATCTTGGCACTATGCTGGGTTTTGCAACATGCAACTCCAACACCAGTCTCTGCCTCAGACACATGCATAGCAAGCTCAACCACACACCGTTCTGCATGTCTCTCTGGGTTGGGTGTCTAAGATCATTCATCCCTACTTGGACCACTATCAAGTCATATTTGTCAGAGTGGAAGAATCCAAGAGCCCTTGTTATATCTCGAATCATGGCTCAAGGAAAGACAGCTGTCATCCTGTTCTTATCCAGCTTTGATAAACGTGCCTTAAACCAGAGTCACTAATTACTAAAAGCAGTTATATTCCCCGTTGGTGACAAGATGGCAAGTCAAAGACTTCTGTTTTCAGCAGCTTGTAGTAAGCTAGTGCTACCAGACACCGCAAGTCTGTGTATTTTAAGAGAAACGAGTAATATTGTCAGGGGTAAAAAACAAAGCCATCTAAGAAGTGCACTGCTTACATATCTAACAAGCAAACTACGGCACAGTCCAAAAGACACGTCTTGGAGTGACTTCACAGCACCTGTTAAGCTACATGCACGTTGAGGGAGAACTCCCCTACTTCCACAAACTTAAAACTATCCAGCTAACTCGTGTAAAAAAAAAAATATATATATATATATAATTGCTGATCGACGTATAACAAGTAACAGCTGATGGCACAGCATGGTTAAACACACATGAACGTAACACACTATATAATTACAGAAACCGAACACTGGACCACTTAGATTTTAAAAACGTCAGCTGTTACACATACTTTCGTCAGTTCAACATCACACCCAGGCAACTGACTTTAAACTATGAAAAGCCAACTATACAACACCCACCGTCATTGTAACTATTTCCGTCCTAAAGCTGTCAGCGAGCAGTGAAATACTGAAGAAAAGTTACAGTGCACAAGGGGACCACGCCACCGGCTTCTTACCGGAACTGACGAAATCACTGTAGGAAGTGAAGTTGCCATACAATTCAAAATCCGATTGGTGAAAATGTTATTTATTTATTCGTTCATTCTCTAATAGACTTTTATGTGCCTTATCTGAGGGAGTTATTGATTATGGTAGTTCGGTATTTTATATAATCCAAAATCATTGTGGTAAGCAAGTTAAACGTTGGAGTTTAAATAAAAATAAAAGAGGCACTGCCAACACTGTTTTAAATTAATATATTAAGCACAATACGGTGTTTATTATATTCCTTCAGTCTCAGAAATGGAAGTGTTGCCGTTCTTGATAATGTACTAACTGTTCTACGGGATAGAGTACAACTAATCCAGCACTATCTGGTTAAGCACCTCCCGTGTTTGCTTTAACATCTGAGAAATAAATGCCGAACAAGAGGGGTCCCAGGACAGATCCCTGTGGGACACCACTTGTGACTGGCTTTGAGTCTGACATTGCTCCAGCGATTTTAACTTTATGGGTTCTCTCCTTTAGCCAGTTTGCAACCCATCTAGTGACATAAGGGTTTACATTTAAGCTGTTGAGCTTATCTATGATGCCTGAGTGGGGTATTGTGTCGAAGGCCTTAGCCAAGTCCAGGTATGCTGTATGGACTGCTTTGCCCTCGTCAATGGCTCTAGTGACTGTTTCGAAAAAGTCAACCAGGTTTAAAAGGCAGGATCTGCCCTTTACAAAGCCGAACTGGGTGGGGTCAAGTGTCTGTAGGTCCCCTATGTCTCTGTTTATGAGTTCCATAATGATTCTTTCCATAGCTTTGCAGACCAGGCTGGTTAAGCTTATGGGGCGGTAGTTTCCAGGGTCTGTAGAGGCACCCCCCCTTGTGGAGTGGGACCACTGTTGCTGTACGCCAGTGTTCAGGTACATATCCCGAAGTAAGGCTAAGTTTAAATAGCATTTTTATGTGTGGGTTTAGCTCCTCTTGGAGTTCACGTAAAATGCAACCCGGGATACCGTCAGGTCCCACTGATGCTGTGTTTTTTGCTTTGTTTAGGGCGGTTCTCACTTGGACATCTGAGATGACAGGGAGATTACATTCAGCTGGGATAAGTATTTCTTCTTTTGGGGGTGAAGGAGGGGAGAAATTTGCACTGAACCTGTCAGCCAGAATGTTGGCAATATCTGTGGGTTCAGTGTATTTTTTATTGTTGTGAACCAACTCTGAGCATATCTGAGGGTTTCCGCCCAGGTTTCTAACATAGCTGAAGAAGGCTTTGTGGTTATCTTTAGTGTCCTTAGCGATTTTTCTCTCAAAGTTGGCCTTGGATGTTTTTATGAGAGAACGTAGTTTTCTGATAATGTTGATCAGAGATGTCTTCCCTTCATGGGATTTTGGTCTGATGTGCAGTAGCTTCCTTCTTTTGTTATTCAATTTGTTTATGGCTGAGGTCCACCAGACAGGACGCTTACCTCTGGTGGAGAGGGACTTGGATTTGTTTGGGATTGCATGATCCATGCATTCTTGGAGATGTCCATAGAAAGCATTTGTGAAGGATTCGGCATCGTGGGATGTGGTATCCACTGGCACAGTGGGCTTAAAGGATACCATCTCAGTCTTAAGAAGAGTGAAGTCTGCTTTTGAGAAGTTTTTCACTGTGGTCTTTTGTGCTGGGGTGGAGGTGGGATATGTATATCCAGGGTGATTAGTTTGTGGTCAGATCTCACTAGTGAGGGGTATACTTCCGGTGTGGAGCATTTTGTCCCCATGTTTGTGATGATCAGGTCTAGTATATTATCTCCCCTAGTGGGAGAGGTGACTAATTGTTCCAGTGCATTTGAATTTATGAATTCCAGGAACCTTTGGGCTAGGGTATTAGGGCTAGAATAATGTACCCAATCTATGTTTGGGTAGTTGAAGTCTCCCAGTATGATGGTATTTTGTGATACATTCATATCCTCCAATGTCTTCAGGAAGGCTGAGTGGAGTTCTTGAGATTGGGAGGGTGGTCTGTAATATGCTACCAGTTGTATAGCAGTTTTGCCTATGGTTAGTTGCACCTGTATGGTCTCTGATGCTACATGTGTTGCTACTAACCTGGAGGTGTTGGTGTCCTTGATGAATATGGACACTCCCCCTCCCTTTGTGGTTCGGCCCGGGTTTTGGGGCCGAAAAGCATAATACGAGGTATAGCCTGGTAGCGCTGGGGTGCTCTCAGGAGCCTTGAACCAGGTTTCAGTTACTGCACAGACGTCGATGTTCTCCATGCTGAGGAGTGCATCAAGTGCCTGCATCTTGAGATTTAGACTTCTGGTGTTGAGCAGCATTACCCTTAGTTTTTTTCCATTATTGTTTTCGAAGGAGGTGGGTTTGTCTTTTGAGCCTTGCCTAAAAAAGGCACTATGGGGGTGGCAAGAGCCTTAGCCAATATCCGGAAGCCCAGTGGTGACAGGTGTAAGCCATCCCTTGAGAAGCAGCGTGGCTTGTCCAATATGTCATCCCAGGCAGACAGACATTGGATCCCTTTAGAATGACACCAGTACTTGAGCCAATTGTTAAAGCTGATCATCTTATCTTTGTATTGTGGTATCATTCTTGGTGAGGGCAAGATGCTGCTCAGGGTCAGGGTCATACCAGCCTGGGCTACATAATCTGAGAGCTCCTCTATGTCTCTTTTCATGTAGTCCAGGGAGGTACGTCTCAGGTCATTCACACCAGCATGGACAATGACGGAGTCATATTTGTACTTGCTTTGGAGTGACTTGAGTGCGTGTGTTATGTGGTGGATCCTAGCTCCCGATAGACAGCTCACAGTCACCTTCTCCTTGTTCAGCCTGGTCAGCGGGATGTCAGTGTGTCTGACTATAGAGTCACCTATTACTAGTGTATCAGGCAAGGTGTTTGGCCTTAAGGGCTGTGATTGGTTGACACACTGATTTATTGAAGTATGTGTTGCATGTGTTTTGTTTTGAGGTGGTGGATTTTTGGGTGTCTGCTTTGGGAGCCTCTGTTGTTATGGTAAATTTTTTGTTAGAGCCTCCGAGTATGTCTTTGTGTTTTTATGTGTTTGGTTTGCAGTTGTGGTAGGTCTGTGTGGGACTGGGATTGTTGTGTGTGTGGTTGCCATCTCCTCCTGTCTGGTCATGCCAGCCCTGAGTTGAGAGAGTTCCGCCTCCAGTTTGGCTATATAGTTGCATCTCTCACATGTATTTGTGTTTGTTGGGAGGAGGAGAGGGTTGTCTGTGTACATGAGACAATTGTAGCATTGTCTCAAGATATCCAGATTGACCAGCTGAACTGGAGACGACACCAGTAATCTACCACTCGACATGCTAGAACTATATATGGGAGTGCTGTACCTTTAAGGGAAGTGGATATTCACAGGGGTGGTAAGTAGATGTAGTGCTTTACTTAGTATGGGAGTGCTTACTTAGTAGAGAAATATTGAGAACAAGTGCTAGGCTTATAATATAGTAAGTAGTCTGGTTATACTAAGAGTAGAGCTTCCTTAAAGGAAAATTTGAAGAGCAGACTTGGCGGAGCCAGAAAAAGTTTAACCGGCTATGCCCACAACCGCGCAAAGCCGTGCAAACGCGGATTTTAAACAGTGAACTACAAAAGAGCTAGAAATTGTCCAAAACAACCAATTACTACAGCTTCTTGTGCTGAGGTCACTTTCTACAGGGACAGGTAGGCTGCTCAAGGCTCCCCACTCCCACTGGTGAGCAAAGAAACTTCCTTCTATCCAAGTAAGGTAATGGACAACACAGGAACTACACCACAGCCCAGAATACAGCAATGCCTGTAAACTGGTCTAAACTAGTCGAGGAAGGCGGGAAAACAAGGATTATTTTTTGTTTTTGGTAGAAACACACAGAAAATGCAGAAACAGTGATAAATTAGTTACACAGGCTAGCACACTTTAGTGGGCAGCCTCCACAGTTAAATTAAACAAACAACAAACTTTCGATCAGATTCGACTAAAATGTAACTTTAAGTGCAGATTTTAAAATAATGCAGCAAACAGTTAAAAAACAGTTCAAGCTAGTTCACGGTAAGCTACAGAAGCTATTCCAAGTGAAAAAAAAAGCAAAGATACTTAAATCCAGAAAGAAGTCGCTTTTCTGAGTTCCCTGCTCCTAGGACCACTCTGCAGACCCACGAGGAGCTTGTTTGAGTAGTATAGCCAGAAAAAAATGCCCAGAGGCGGATTTTAAACAGAGAACTACAAAAGAGCTAGAAATGGTCCAAAACAACCAATTACTACAGCTTCTTGTGCTGAGGTCACTTCCTACAGGGACAGGTAGGCTGCTCAAGGCTCCCCACTCCCACTGGTGAGCAAAGAAACTTCCTTCTATCCAAGTAAGGTAATGGACAACACAGGAACTACACCACAGCCCAGAATACAGCACTAGTCGAGGAAGGCGGGAAAACAAGGATTTTTTTGTTTGTTTTTTTGGTAGAAACACACAGAAAATGCAGAAACAGTGATAAATTAGTTACACAGGCTAGCACACTTTAGTGGGCAGCCTCCACAGTTAAATTAAACAAACAAACAACAAACTTTCGATCAAATTCGACTAAAATGTAACTTTAAGTGCGGATTTTAAAATAATGCAGCAAACAGTTAAAAAACAGTTCAAGCTAGTTCAGGGTAAGCTACAGAAGCTATTCCAAGTGAAAAAAAAGCAAAGATACTTAAATCCAGAAAGTAGTCGCATTTCTGAGTTCCCTACTGCTAGGACCACTCTGCAGACCCATGAGGAGCTTGTCTGAGTAGTATAGCCAGAAAAATGGCTGACAAAGTTCGCAGATGACTGCAAACTAGGCGCCATAGTCGATACACCAGCAGACACACACATCCTACAAAAAGGCCTCACAGAAACGGACAACTGGTGCCGGAGTCACAGCCTTAAACTAAATGCCAAAAAATGTATAGTCATCCCCTTTGGGAAAAACAAAGTACCCACAAATTATCACATAGACAGCAACCCACTGAGTACTGAAAAAGTAATCAGAGACCTAGGGACCCAAGTCGACAGCGACCTCTCATTTGATACCCACGTTGCCAAAGTGGTTAGAAAAACATTCTACCTTGCACACCTCATCATGAAGGGATTCACATCCAGATCCAAGGATGTCATTGTACCCCTATATTCCTCCCTCATCAGACCCATGATTGAGTACAATGCCCCATTTGGTATGTACCTCACCCAGCATTTGAAACAGCTGGAGAGACCACAAAAGTACCTCACCAAGAGGATCAAGGGTCTCCAACATATGTCTTATTCTGCCAGACTAAAGAAACTTCAGCTCTATTCAGTATCATACCGCCTGCTCAAAGGTGATCTCTGCCTGACGTACAAGGCCATGTCCAATCAGGATCTGATGGACATGCTCCACCTCAAAAAATCCAAGTCCATCAGGACCACGAGAGCTAAAGACTTAAACCTTGGCACAAGTATAAATAGGTCATGCTGGAGGGATAGATTCATAACCCAGAGACTTCCCATGCTTTGGAACAAGATCCCAGTTCGTATTAGGTAGAGCCCCTCACTGACTCTCTTCAAGAGAAATCTTGATGAGTGGATGGGAGATCGTAAGTTTACCCCAGGGGTCACATGTGTGTCACTGCTAGACAGGGGCACAGTAAACTAATTCTATTATATAAGGGTACCTTCATTGTGTCACTACTAGACACAGTATTCTAAATTTATTCTGTACATTTTTGTACCATTTCATGGGGTGGCAAATGCCACATCACTATGGCTAGGCTTACAAATGCCCCAGGGCAGATAGCCTAGTACTATACTATGAAACTATGAAACAACTTGCGTAGAATCGCACGATTAGACAATTGGAGGCTGACAAAATCAAATCATAGACTATAGGAAGCAGATCGTTAACACTTAATAACTGTAATTCTCTGAGCTTACTAATTAATTAAATAAATTAATTGTTACGTAAATGTGTAAACCAGCTAGTCTTTCTATAATTCAACACTGATATGAACGCGTTAGCAAACAACTGCAGTACTTCGCATCACATAATACAGCTCTAAATCACCTTAAGGATTTGTCATTTATGTTTTGTATTAGAAAACTACCCCAGCAGATGCGCAGTAGCAAGGACCGCCCAAACTCCGCCCACCACCCTGCGTATGACTGTTTTCCTAGTATTACTCTGTGTGAAGACCTTCGCCATTAAAATGAATATGCAAGATTTTCTAAATAGTTGAATCTGGGCGCCACTTTGTCCGCGGTATGTAAATCCAAAGTATAGAAAGTATAGAATCACTCCACAATAAGTACAAATATGACACTGTCATTGTTCATGTTGGTGTGAATGACCTGAGACGTACCTCCCTGGACTACATGAAAAGAGACATGGAGGAGCTCTCCGATCTTGTATCCCAGGTAGGTATGACCCTAACCCTGAGTAGCATCCTGCCATCACCCAGAATGATACCACAGTACAAGGACAAAATGATTGACTTCAACAATTGGCTAAGCTTCTGGTGTCATTCTAAGGGGATCCAGTATTTGTCTGCCTGGGACGACATGATCGACAGTCCATGATGCTTTGCCAGAGATGGCCTGCACCTGTCGCCCTTAGGATTCCGGATACTGGCTAAGACTCTTGCCACCCCTATAGTGCCTTTTTTAGGCAAGGTTCAAATGACAAATTCACCACCGTAACCGATACAAGCAAGCAAAATCTGAGGGTAATGGTGCTCAATGCTATAAGTCTAAACCTCAAAATGCACTCACTCGAGGCACTCCTTAAAATGGAGAACATTGACATCTGTGCAGTGACAGAGACCTGGTTCAAAGCTCCAGAGAGCACCCCTGCATTACCAGGCTTCAATTCATACCACACCTTTCGGCCACCTAACACAGAAAGAAGCACTAAAGGCGGAGGCGTGTCCATATTCATTAAGGATATCCACACATCCAGGCTAGTTGCACAGCATAATGCATCCGAGATTATCCAAGTGCAACTAACTCTGGGCAAGACCGCAATCCAAATTGTAGCTTGCTACAGACCCCCCACCATGCCCCAGGATTTGCACTCCTCATTTCTTGATACACTGGAAAGTATTAGGGTACAACCCAACACCCTAATAATGGGCGATTTCAACTACCCCACCATTAACTGGGAAAACTACTCATGTGCCAACTCTTTTGCTCAACGTTTTCTAGAATTCATAAATTCCAACGCCTTGGATCAACTTATTCACACCCCCACCAGGGGCAGCAATATCCTAGACCTGGTCATCACCAACATGGGAAACCGGTGTTCCACACCAGAGGTCGATTCCTCGTTGGTCAGATCCGACCACAAGCTAATCAGCCTAGACATCCACATCCCGCCCCCAGCCCCAATTAGGGAAACCATCATAAAAAACTTCTCAAAAGCCAACTTCACACTTCTTAAGACAGAAGTGGCAAACTTCATGACACCCATGCAGACGGACAATAGAGGTATGACTGCCGAATCCTACACAAATGCACTTTATAAGCACTTACACGAGTGCATGGATCATGCTATCCCTAATAGAACCAATATGTTATCCTCCAAAAAAAGGAAGCCAATCTGGTGGTCCCCTGCCATAAACAAACTCTACAACAGAAGAAAGAAACTGTTGCAAAAAAGAGTAAAATCCCATGACTGGAGGAACTCCCTGGACAACCTCAGTAAGAAGCTGAGATCCCTCATAAAATCCTCCAATGCTAGTTATGAAAACAAAATTGCCACTGACTCTAAAGACAACCACAAAACATTCTATAGCTATGTCAAAAATCTAAATGGGAACACTCAGATCTGCTCTGAGTTACAGCATAATGGCACTAAATATACAGAACCAACTGATATTGCCAACATCCTAGCAGACAGGTTCAGTGCTAACTTTAACCCCCTCTCAGCCCCTAGAGGGCCCATCTCTATACCGGAAGAATGCCAAGTTCCTATAATCACGGCTGCACAGGTAAAAAACACACTCTCCAAAGCCAAGAACACAGCATCCATGGGACCTGACAATATCCCCAGGCTGCGTTTTACATGAACTACAGAATGAACTGGCACCCTACCTAAGTACCATGTTCAGTCATAGCCTCACCTCAGGCTTTGTACCCACTGAATGGCGCACCGCGACAGTTATCCCACTCCACAAAGGGAGAGCCACGATGGACCCCGGGAACTACCTCCCCATTAGCCTGATGAGCCTGGTATGCAAGGCCATGGGCCATGAAATGTATTATCATGGAACTCATAAACAAAAACATTGGTAATCTCCAAACTCTGGACCCTATTCAGTTTGGATTTGTAAAGGCAGATCATGTCTCCTAAACCTGACTGACTTCTTTGAAGCAGTCACCAAAGCCATAGATGATGGTAAAATGGTTCACACAGCTTATCTAGATCTCGCCAAGGCTTTTGACACCATCCCCCACTCTGGAATTATAGATAAGCTTACTAAACTAGGTATAAATCCCTATGTCATAAGAAGGGTTGCCAACTGGCTCACGGACAGAACCCACACTGTGAAAGTAGCGGATTCCAAATCCGACATCAGACCAGTGACAAGTGGAGTACCACAGTGTTCAGTCCTGGGTCGTCTACTGTTTGATATCTACTTCTCTGAAGTGCAGGCCAACACAGAAGGTCTTTGGCTAACAAAATTTGCAGATGACTGCAAACTAGGAGCCATAATCGAAACTCCTAACGATGTGGACAAACTACAAAAGGGCCTCACTGAGACAGATACCTGGTGTCAAAGCCATGGCCTGAAGCTCAATGCCAAAAAGTGTATTGTCATCCCCTTTGGTAAAAACTCTGTACCCATGAACTACCACATAGCTGGTAGTCTACTTAATGCCGAAAATGTGATAAGAGACCTTGAGACATAGGTGGACAGTAGTCTCTCCTTTGATAATCACATCGCCACAGTGGTCAGGAAATCCTTCTACGTGGCTCATCTCATCACAAAAGGATTCTCATCCAGAAAAAAAGAGGTCATTGTTCCCCTCTACTTATTACTCATTAGACCCATTATTGAGTACAATGCCCCTTTTGGTATGTACCTCACAAGACATCTACAACAACTGGAAAGACCACAGAAATACCTCACAAAGAGGATTACTGGCCTCAAACAGATGCCCTATGCAGACCGTCTCAAAAAACTACAGCTTTACTCCATCGCATATCGCCTACTCAGGGGCGATCTCTGCCTAACATACAAAGCTATGTCAAACCCAGAGCTGTTGGACATGCTCCACTTAAAGAAATCCCAATCCCTCTGAGCTACACGCTCTAGGGACCTTAACCTTGTCACCACAATAAACAGAACATGCTGGAGGGATAGATTCCTGCCCAAGAGACTTCCCATACTCTGGAACAGACTACCTATCTATGTCAAACAGAGCTCCTCATTAGCACTCTTCAAGAAAAATCTTGATGATTGGATGGGAAATGGGAAATTCACCCCGGGGATCACTTCTGTGGCTCTGCTCGACAGGGGCATAAAAAAATAATTTTCTTGGGTGGCGAAAGCCAGGGTACATTTTTTGGCTAGGCTTGTATGGGCCCTAGGGCCGATAGCCTAGTACCTACCTATGAACCTACCTATGAACCTATGCGCATATTAGCTGTTGGTGTTACCTACATAATATAGGGTTGCCACCTTTTCAAATGCCCAAAGTGGGACATTTTTGGTACAAACGTCAAGTTTTGCAGGGCAAAATATACCCATGGCCAGTACAAAGGACAGAACTTCACTTTTTTTGCCTAAATAAAAGCTTATTCTTTTAGAATTTTAGCTGCTTATTCTGTTTCTTATAACATTTAGGTGTTACATATACAGAATAACAGTTTTATGCAGCTATTACATAAAATATAGGAAATAAATTTGTCCTAAAAATCTCGGGATATTTGCAATTTTTTTGCAGGATGCAACTGCCCAAAGAGGGACTGTCCCTCGCAAAGTGGGACAGGTGGTAACGCTACATAAAAAAACAGAAACGGAATGCAATATATTAGAAACAGTACACTTTAACAATGATTCACCTGTTATTTTATCACCGTGCACCGATATATACTGTACACATTGCAAACACTCAGCTTCTGACTACAACCTGAATGCAACTCACAGGAGACATGAACCTTCATGCTGCTTCTGTAACATGGCAAGCCCCCCCCAAAAAAAAGCAATTAGTGCTCAACAGTATATTATAGAAACATGGGGGGTGCCAAAACCAATTCCTACTAAACAAATGTAGTTACAACTCCCTTGGAATGGCCCTATTTCTTTTTTTTTCAAAGCTTTATTTTACTTTTGTTTCTTTATTTTGGTACAACATTTACAAAAAACATTTTAGTGAAGGTGGTCAGCATACAGAGACAAATAAGGCCAATAAACATTCACATAACCAACTAAAACATTTAAAGCTTACTTTCTTAATATGACAGGAGAGACTATACTATTAAAAGATACATGACATTCTTGACTCAAGTAATTCAAACTATCTTTACTGGCATAAAATTGAAAAATGAGTAGTTAATAAAGAATATAATATGAAAACATCACATATACAACTATTTACATATAGTGCTACATTCTTACACTATTATTATTACTATATTAACACTTTGAAGTAACTATAAAGGAATTGAATGAGTTAAATCCTTTGGAGGGAAGGACTAGCCATAGTACTAGTATAGGAGAGTAGGTGTAAAACCATTTTATATTACTTCAGGATACAGTCTAAGGTTGTACTCCAGAAGTTAAGGTATTTCATGCGTTTGCTAATATTTTCCGTAGTTAGTTTATGGGATAGAAATATACTTGGATGCCATCTTTGTAAAACTTTCCCAGTTTGTTTTAGAACGGTCCAACCAGTTCTGTGTTATATAAAGCTTAATTAGCATAAAGAGATCAATCTGAACTCTCACTTCATTAGTGGGAAGGCCCTTTTGACCCACATGCAATATAGCAAATTCCCATGAAAGGGTGGATTTCCCGTAACCCATTTTTTCCAGTTTAATCCTAAGTGAGTTCCATAAGCTCTGTTCATATTTACAGTACCATAGGATATGCAGGAGGTCAGCTGTGACTGTGGGGCAGAAGGGGCAGAGAGGTGAAGTATTTGGAAAGAAGCTGTTAAGACGCTCCCGGGTGTAATATGCATTATTATTTATCATTAATTGTGTATATAGTAATTTCTTGAACAGGGCAAACCTGGTTGTATTATTTATTGCTTGGGAGAAGTGAACCTCTGTCAGTTCTGAGTTTTTGTTTCTCCAATACTGTGCAAATGTAATAGAAAATTGATATTTAGTGGTTGAGATAAAGCTGTATGTATTTGATAATACTTTCTTTTTAATTTTTAGACACTTCAGGAGGGATAGGATAATGTTTATTTCTTCCTGAACCTCATTAGGGAAATTACCCAAAGTAGATACTAACTCTTTGATTTGTCTCAGAATTACTGTATATTTGTTATTAAGTTCAAATTTTATTTTTATGCCCTTTAGAGAGTTATCCTTAATGGCATATAAATCCCAGACATTTAAGTTTTTAATTTGGGGAAACAGTTTTAGATTTGGATTTAAATGAATGGGTTGGAAAAGAATAAGTGCGTTTGTTAGACCTAGTGAACAGAAGAACTTCTGGAATAGATTTATTATATATTTGATTAGTTTATGTAGTTTCATGTCTTTTAACACAGGTTTATTTATGAAAGGTATTGATTTGGGATTTATGTTACACAGCTTTATATGTGCATGCCACAGACCAACCCATTGGGGGAAATGAGTAGAGCTAATTGGATTATGGTCTGCAATTAACATGAGTCTGTTGGCGCAAATTATGTCGTAGTATAATCTAACATCTGGTATTCCCAGTCCCCCTTTATTTTTTGGAAGCATTAATTTTTGTAGGGAGATTCGTGGGGTCTTAGGAAACCAAATGAATTTAGTTAAAGTTGTGATTATCTTTTTGAAGAAGTTTAAAGGAATGTTGCTGTTTTTTGCATTAAATTGGCATAATAACCTGGGTAGGATCTTCATTTTTATAATTGCTACTTTAGATAAAAAGGGGAATTTCATATTCTTCCACCTGTCTATATTGTTTTCAATGTTTGTCCATGATTTGGCAAGATTATTTTGTAAGGAGTTATGGTTATGGTCAAAAATTATCCCCAGGTACTTAAAAGTATATTTCAACTTAATTTGGGTTATAGGAAAGAGAGGCTCTTTATGATTGCTTGGGTTAATTGGAAAAATAAGATATTTTGAAGGGTTAATTTCATAATTGGAAGTTTTCAAGAAGGTTTCAATAGTGTTTTGAATTTTTTTAAGTCAGTATTAGGTAATTGGAAATATATGATGAGGTCATCGGCAAAGGCTGAAAATACCAGATTCATCCCTAAAATATTGGGAATGTGGTGAAATGTCTTTTGTGTTAAGTATATAAATAGGGGTTCAGTATATATGTCAAAGAGGTAGGGTGAGAGGGGACAGCCCTGTCTTGTTCCATTATTTAATTTTATTTTAGAAGAACATAGTTTATTAATATACAGAGTGGTAAAAGAGGAATTATATAAGATTTTGATTGTATTTATAAAATTAGTTGGAAAGGTAAATTGCTTTAGAGTCAGCAACAAGAATTCATGATTGACTCTATCAAAGGCTTTTGTGGCATCGAGTGTCATAAGGTAATAGGGAAGTTTATGGTTTGCAGAAAGTTGGATGGCTGCATCTAAAGTGAGTGTGTTGTCCCAGGTTTGTCTACCCTTTATGAAACCTGATTGCTGTGGAGAAATGATTGTGTGGAGGACATTTTTAAGTCTATTTGCTAGAACCATAGTCATGATTTTAATGTCTGTGTTAATAAGCAAAATTGGTCTGTAGTTAGATGGGTTAGATTTGTCCGTATTTGGTTTGTGAATAAAGATGGTTTTAGAATTGTTTAGGTATAGGTCCCTAAATCCAAATTTACTAATATATTCGAAGATTTTAAGAAGAGTATGAGATATTTTAGAAGCAAATTTTTTTATAAAAATTAGAATTGAAGCCATCCGGACCTGGGGCTTTGTTGTTTTTTAGACTTTTAATTTCTTCCATAATTTCTTCTGTTCTTAAAGGAGCTTCCAGGAATTCAGTTTGGTGTTTTTCAATTTGTTGAAATGAGATACTGGAGAAAAAAATCATTATAGGACTCTGGGTGTATTGCATCTTGCGGACCATATAGATTATTGTATATTTTTTCGAAAAGGGTTCGAATATCTTGGTTATTCGTATGTAGTTCATTATTATATTTAATTTGCAGAATCCTAGGGGGGTCTTGATGAATGTTTATGAGTCTAGCTAATAGTTTGGAGGGTTGTTGTGTCCATTCAGAATAGTTAGCCAGGAGTTTCATTTCTCGGAATGAGAGATTTTGTACATGCATTGAGTATAGTTCTTTCTGTTGATTAATTAGCTGAGCTTCTAAATCAGGACTAAAGTTTTCTTGGAGTGATTTTTCAATGTCTTGGATTTTCTGCTTAATTTTAAATTCTTTCTCTCTTGTTAGTTTTTTAAAGTAGGAGGTGTTTTGAATCAGGAGGCCTCTAACTTTAGTTTTGGTGGCCGCCCATAAAATGTCTAGTGGCATATTTGAGGTTAAGAGATTGGCTTTGAGCTCGTCTAGTACATTGTTAATTTCTTTTATTATTTCTTCTTTGTCAAGAAGATTAGGGTTTAGGAACCATGTCTTTAAGTTTTTTTTTAATTTGGGGTGTTTTTTTTAAGGGAATGGCCCCATTTCAAGAACGCCAAAGCATAACTCTCAAATGTACAGATTTTTGCATCATACTTTTATTCTGTTTTGCATAAAATTGTGGTTTTCTGGCACATTATTCAGGGTTAGTGTGAGAAAATAACTCGGGCATTTGAGTTTCAGACTTCATACCCTTCAGAAAATTCATGCTGATGGAAAACCTGTTATTCTATCAATTTTCTAAGTTGGTAAGAGCAATATTTAAAATGTGTCCCTATTTTGGGGCCTTTGTCCCCCCATTATTGGTAGCTTTGTCCAAATTTCTTGTTCTAACAGATTGAGAGGTATGCGCCAAAGTACAATCATATGATGAATATTCACCAGGCCACTTGATAATTTGCATGGCTTGTCACTCAGCCATGATTACCATGCAACATCAAACGGGACTGTCCTGTGAATCATGCAGGTCATGCCCATTCCTATGCGAAAATCGCAGTGGGGTAATGTTCTAATACAAAGCCGAAAGAACATTGAGTCAGGGTTATTTTATTTATTATTTTATTTTATGTTACATTTGTTGACCGGGATTGTCCAACTGAGCTGAAGAGCCCTTTTTCAGCAGAGGCCCGGGGAGAAAAGCTCCAATTTATTATACAATTTTCATTATGTTAGCAATGAACAGCAATGTTACAGGATTGTTACAAGGCATTAAGTAGCAATACAATGTTATACAGTGTCCATAATCAGGAGTATAACATAACTATTTTAAGATGTATAAAAAGAAATGCCATTAAAATGAGTATAGTTTTTGGGGTAAGTGGTTAAAAAAACAGTTTTATCATGATGTAGTTTCAAGAAGGCAAGACAATTACAATAGAATCTTTCTCTGAGGCAATTTGCTTAATAGATTTTAGAAGACAGTAGAAAGAGTAGTCAAGGAAAATTAGAGAGAGCTAGTGAGAAGAGTGAATTAAGGGTAGAAAGTAGATTAAGGTATGAGAAGTAGGGGATGTTAAGGAGGGAGAGTGCAGTGGCAGAACCAGTGACTTTTAAAGTGCTCTCTGGTGGCTGTCTTAAATTGTTTAGGATGTGTAAGGGTCTTGATTTCTAGTGGGAGCCTATTCCAGGCAATGGTGGGGTGATAGCTGTACATGTTGTGTCCAAATTTAGACTTGGGTTTGTAGATTTGTAGTAGGTCTTGGTTAGAGCTTCGGAGATGTCTGGAGGGATAATAATGGGAGATGAGAGGGGCTAGTGCTGGGCAGTAGGAAGGCTGGTATAGGACAGAATGGATGATCTGGAGCTGAGAGAGAAGAAGCTGGTGGGGTAATTCAAGCCAGTTTAGGTGTTTTAGAGAGAGACAGTGATGGGATTTGTAGGTTTGTTGGGCAGCAAATCTAGCTACCTTGTTGTAGGTAGATTCGAGTTTGGTCAGGAGTGCTGAGTTAAGATTTGTGAGAATTTGAGAATTGTACATTAGACTGGGGTAGAAGGTAGGTAAGAGAGAGAGTAACCTTAGCTTCAGAGGTAAGGAATTTCTTGTTACGGTAAAGGAGTCTCAGTTTTGAATGTGTCTTTTTGATACAGTTATTAACATGCAAGTCAAATTAAGCTGATCGTCGACTGATATGCCTAAGAGCTTAGTACTGGATTGTACCTGAATGGGAGTGTTATTAAGGGACTGTATGGAGAAGGAGGGTTTAATATTTATGAGCTTTTTAGGTAGGAAGAGTAACAGCTTTGCTTTTTAGGGTTAAGGATGAGCTGGTTGTTGGAGAGCCATGTTTCAACTAAGTTAAAAGGTGCCTGTGTAGCTGAGAAGAGCTTAGAGGGAGAGTTGGCTGTGGTGATGACTGTTGAGTCATCTGCGTATTGCACTAAAGATGACTGAGGACAGAAGGTATAGAGCTGATTGGTAAAGATATTAAAAAGTAAAGGCCCTAGGATAGACCCTTGAGGTACACCTATTTTGACAGGGAGAGGAGGGGAGAGTGCACTGTTCGACAGAGCAAAAGCTACTCAACATCTACTATCAGTGAGGTAGCTGGAGAACCATGCAACAGTATCAGAGGAGAAGTTGAGGTTATGCAGTTTGTGCAGCAGAAGAGAGTGTGAGACACTGGCGAAAGCTTTTGAGAGGTCCAAGAATAGGCAAAAAATAAGTATATGGTCATCCATGGCTATAGAAACTGTGTTGAGGAAGGATAATAGAGCTGTAGTGGTGCTATGTTTGGGTCGGAAGCCGTGTTGAGTGGGTGTAAGTAGATTTTCCTGTATTAGATACTGCATAACTTGTTTATGAATACATTTTATAGTACTTTAGAGAGAGGGGAGAGGATAGCGATAGGTCTAAAGTTGGAGATATCAGAGGAGTTACCTCCTTTGTGTATAGGTAGAGTGTAGCATTTTTTCCAGATGGAGGGGACTTTAGATTCAGAGATAGAGCAATTAATTAGGATAGATACAGAGAGATCAAGAGTCAGCTGCTAGCAGAAGAAAAGTGGAAGGAATATTATCAGCTGATGCTGAGCATAGTTTTAATTTAGAGAGTAGAGTTTTGATGTAGCTAGTAGGTACAGGTTTGAGGGAGAAGTTATTTGAGGAGATAGTAATAGGAGTAGGTTCAGAAAAGTTGGAGATGTTAGTAGTAGAGGAGTTTGGGTTCGGGTTCAGTAGCTTAGATATTGAATCGATAAAATAGGTATTGAAGATAGTGGCAGTTTTTTCAGATGTCTTGTCTGGGCATGGATTGGGGGAGCTACGATTACCGGGATGTAATATTTGGTTAATAGTGTTCCAGAATTTTTTAGGATTAGATTTTAGGGCTGTGGGCGGTTTGTTATAGAAGTCCTTTTTATCTTTGTTTATGTATTTTTTTGTCAGATTTCTGAGTTCTTTATATTTTTGTAAGTCTGCAGAGAGCTTAGTTTATGACCATTTTTTCCATAGTTTGTCTCTAGTTATCATAATGGGTACAACTGGCTTTTGAAAGCCACGGAGATATGGTGGACTTAATTCAGACTTTGCAAGGGGAACAAGTGAGTCTAAAATGCTAAGGAAGGTGGAGTTGAAAGGTAGGACTGCTTCTTCTAGTGGGAGTTAGGTAAGGAATTTCCAATTTACTTTAGAGAGGAGGGCATTAAAGGTTTTTGGATGGAAGTTAGATAGTTTATGACAAGTGATAAATTTAGGAGGTTTTGAGAAGTGGGGAGTGAACGTAAGCACTTTTATAGGGCATTGATCGCTCAGGGTGTTTGGTAGTGTTTTAGGGTTATGATATTTGTAAGGATTAGATACAAGTACCCAGTCAATAAGAGTACTAGATGTGTGAGAGTTGTTTGTATGGGTAGGTTGGGAGAGTAGCTGTGTAAAGCCATATAAATCAATATGAGTATTAGAGTTTGGATTACTGAGAGTTAACCAATTAATGTTGACATCCCCAAGGAGGATAGTTTCATTGGGGATGTGTTGAAAAAAGTGTGAAAGAATATTTTCGAGCAGAGGAATGTTGTCTCCTGGAGAAATATAGATGGCTGCTACTGTGATAGTGGTGTGGTCATTTATTGTAAGGTTAGCCATAAGTAGTTCAGCAGGAGAAAAGGATGGGCTAGGTTTCATAATACTTGTAATGGTGAGGTGGTTGGAATAGAGGATGGCAATGCTGCCCCCTTTTTTGTTTGGATGGGCTAGGTTTCATAATACTTGTAATGGTGAGGTGGTTGGAATAGAAGATGGCAACGCCGCCCCCTTTTTTGTTTTGGCGATCTATGCGGAGTATATTATAACCAGGGGGGAGAATGGCTTTATCAGAGGTTTGGGGTTTTAGCCAAGTTTCTGTTAGGGTGAGGACATCAGGAGTGTGGAAGGCTATCCAGGTATAGATTTCACTAACTTTGTTTAGAATACTACAGGCATTCATGGAGTAAAAGGAAATATGTTTGTTTGGAGAGGATGAGTTTATTAAGTTGGGAGAGGTAGTGTTATGCATGGTGGGGTGATGGATAGGCCCAGAATTTGGATGTATGTCTCCTGATAGAAGCAGGGCTACATGAAGTTGGTAAAGTTTGAAATTAAATAGGTTGTAAGTCAAGTACTTAGTCTTGGTTTTAGATGCTAGAGAGTGAGGGGGAGGAAGTTTGATTTTAGGCAGGGGGATGTTCATGGAAAAGATAGAGGAGGAGATTGTAATAGAGTACTGCAGAGATGAGAAACAGTTAGTATGGGGATTAGTGGGATCTCTATGGACAGGTGGTAATGGAGTAGTACAAGATGTAAGAATGAGAAGGAGAAGCAATGTAGGCAAGAGGAAAATGGAGAGGGTTGCAAAAGCCATGGCCTAAGGTGGGGAAGTAGGATTGGGATGGAGTGAGGAGTGGATAAGGGACTAGGAAAAGTAAGTTGTTGGACTTGTTAGAGAGTTTAAGTAAAATTTAAGTGAAACAACCTGTAGGGGGAGTAGGGGATATATAGAAATAAGGAAGATTTGCAGCAGACTAAACGATGAAGTGCTAAGTACAGGAGGGTAAGAATGTTAACAGCAGACAGGAAGGATGGAGTTAGGGGAATAAGGGATTAGGTGGTTAGGTATAAAGGAAATTATATCAATAGCAACGGAGGGAGAGAGTTTAATAAAGGGCTGAAAGTGAACTGGCATTATTTCAGTTATGGTTGTTTTTTTATCAGAAAAGATTAGTTGGGAGTGCTAAAAGGGCAGGTAGTACTGCAAGAAAAGTAGGTAATTGGATATTTGTGATTAGAATGGAATATGGGAGGAATATAGCTGAGATTTGGAGAGGTGTTCTTTGATAGTGAGTTTGAAATTTTGCAGTTTGGTAACTAATTAGCCTAGGGTGGAGAGAGATTGCATTCCTAAGCAACATAAATGGAATAGAGGGAGTCGTCTGCAGTGTTAGCAGATCTGCTGGTTTTGAGAAAAGGCTGGTTACTAGAACTTAAAGATCATGTGGGGGAATAGTAGCTGAGATATTTTAAAGGACAGGAGAGTTATTGGGTTGGTAGAGAAGAGTATGGACAGTGATTAGTTGTGAGTAGATAATTTAGTTTGGAAATTCTGACCATGTCATTTCTTTGAGGGCCAGACGGTGGGAATAAGAGGGAAGATATGAGGCAATTTTAACAATCTTATTATAGCATATGTTAATTAAGATATTAAGTTAGCATTTAGATTAGTTAAGACAGGGGATACATAAAGTAGTGATGGTAGTAAGACGATGCAATGTTTTTTTTTTTTTTTGCACTGTTATTAGGTTAGTGTTTAAATCTGTATAAAGTGTCTAGGTTTTTGATTACTTGTGTTATATGGTGGTCACATTTTAGGTTCTCATCAGGAATAACTCCAAGCAGTTTAGACTGGGATATAAGTTCTACTGGGGTGTTATCATTTGATGAAATGGTAAAAAAATACTTTTGCTGTGTTTTATTTTTAGTGGTGAAAAGTATACATTTGGTTTTGTTGGGGTTAAGAAGTAATTGGATAGTTATGATTTAGTGGAGCAGAAAGAATCCTGAGGTTTTTTCTTTTTTTTTTTTTTTGCAATTAAGCCAGGGAAGGGGCTGACTAGATAAGAGTAGAGTCATCTGCATGTTGAATGATAGAGGCTTTTCTGGAGGTAGTGCAAATTCTATTTCTGTATATGTTGAATAGGACTGGTCCAGAGATGAAGCCCTGTGATACACCTATAGAGACAGAGAAAAGTAGAATAACATAGTTGCCATTTGGCTGCCTGAAGTCTACCAGGGAGGTAGTTACTGAACCATGACTGAGAGAGATTTAGGGAGGCAAGTTCTCCTACTAGTTTTTGGTGAGGCTCTGTGTTGAATGCTTTTGACAGATCAAGAAAAACAGAATAAGCATAGTGTCCTTTGCTCCTTTCAGTATTAATCTTGTTTGTAAAGCTAAGAAGGACAATTGTAGTACTATGCTTGTGTCTAAATCCATGTTGAGTATTTGTGATGAGATTATTCTTAGTAAGATAGTTCATGAGTTGGGAGTGAATACATTTCTCCAGGATCTTGGCCAGCACTGAAAGTATAGTTATGGGCCAATAGAAAATTCTCTGGATGAACCTCCTTTGTGTAGGGAAATTATATATGATGTTTTCCAAAGAGTAGGGATTTGACTTTCAGTTATGGAGTGGTTAATAAGCAAGTCTATTGGGTATGATAACGATTCAGCTGCAATGGTAACACTTTCTGTAGGAATGCTGTCTGCCACTTAAGATATAGAGTTTAAGCATAAAGAGGTACTTTTCTGTAGTGGAAATAGGGTGGAAAGAAAATGAAGGATTAAGGCTATCAGGAACTGTAGGGAAGAGAAATATGACTGGAGTTATTTAAGCAGATTCGGGACAGACTGGATAAAGTGGAAATTAAACTGGTTAGCTATTGAGTTTGTGGTATTGGTAGTATTAGGTATTGGGTGGTACTTTGATCTGATTTAAGTAGATTGTTAATATATTTCCAAAAGTGTTTGGGGTTCTTATGATGTCTTTGCTATAAAATGAAATAGTATGTTTCTTTATCAGTTTTTACTTTGGCCTTAGTAAGATTTCTTAGCTGTCTGAATTTGTCATAGGATGATTGGGACTTGTTTTTTTATCCCTAGCCCCCATGCTTTGTCTGTTTGTAATATTTTTTTGTTTTCTTTTGTAGGATTTGACTTAATTTTTTTTAGTTCAGATTGAAACTTGCTGATCTAGTATGTTTAGAAAAAGTTGAGTTGAAGAAAATGAGTATGTCATTAAGTGGGAAAGTTTTTAAGGGAGTCTAATTACATTTTTTAGAGGTTAATTGAATATATCTTTGCAAAAAGTGGTTAAATTGCAAACTTTGCTATAGATATTCTCTTTATGCTGCTATAATTTCTGAGGATAAAATGGAGTGATTACTTAGAGTACCAGGTATACTGCCAGAAGTAGTTATATTGTTTAGATTGCTTGTTGGTATCCAGTAGGGATTGATTCTCTGCCACTTTTATATCAGTCCTGGTGGTTGTGTTAATAGTTTGGGAGAAACTTTAGAGATCGATTGGTGTTGATGAGAAGTTGAAGATACAGGTGTACCAGATGCCGCCCTCTCCCCAGAAGGCATTTTTGCCTTCTGGGGAGAGGATGGGAACGTGAATATGCCAAATGTCCTGATACCTTAAGAGAAAAGCATTTTCTAACTTTCCTAACTATTTTAATAATCGTATTTCTGCACCTTGATATCATATAAACGAGTAGAGATAATTACATTTTTATATGGTATCATTTGATAATAGACTTTCTCATATTTACATTTCTTAAAAAGTTGTATAGGAAATATCTATTTTTATTTTAGAAAAAAAGATGTTTATGCTATATAGACAAGGTTACAATCTTTTGGTGAAATTCAATAAAGCAAACTTCATTTGAAATGATTTCATGAGTAACTTCTTTGACATTTGTTTACTGAGAATGTCTGAATGGGATAATATCCCATTTTCAGAGGAGGCCCAGGGAGAAAAGTTGCATATCTTTTTTTTTAAACAACACCTTTATTAAATGTATCACTAGGGACATATATAAAAAGAATCAAACTGTATTAACAAGTTCACATTTACGAACATTATATTTCACATATATTGCTGTATATCATATAATCTAAGTAACATTACATAAATTATTCAATCCCTATCCTTTTTTTAAACACAAAACATCTTTATTAAACCATCACTTACAACCAAGACAATCATACATTTATATAAATTAAAACAAACCACATCGACACAATTCTAGTTGCAAACATTTTGTATCACAAAACATGACACTCTCCCAGTTGCAAACATTATACATAATTTATAATCTACCCAATTATTTTCAGTCAAATGTTACATAGCTCATTTAAGTCCTGCCTTCCTTTAAACCTCATTCCTCCCCTGAATGTATTGTTCCCACAATTCCCATTTTTTTCGTAGGTAGCTTGCTCCAACCCTTTTCTAAAGATCTCAATTCCAGTTGTTTTATCTCTGTTACTATATTCACTACTTCTAGTATAGCTGATTTAGAAATTGATTTCCATTTTCTACTAATGGCTTTTTGGCTGCCACCATAATTAGACACAGCAAGGCCTTACCATGTCTAGGCAATTCCGATTCTGTATCATAGCTCAGAAAAATCATCTCCCTTGTCACACCAATCTGCCCACCCAGCATCACAGATAGTGCATCCCGTAGGGAATCCTTAAGTCCACCAACTCACCTCACATGCATAAAATATGTTCCCAATTACCTCTTTCTTCCCTGTCACACCTCCACCACTCCACCATTTGCTGTCTACCTGAGGAAAAATACTCTGGAGTCCACTTAGGGTATTAAAATATCTATGTAAACATTCCAAGCAAAAATCTTAAATCTTCTAGATTTTGTTGCATATTTGGGAAATATACATATATCTTGCCATTGTTTCTTTGTGAATTGCTTATCCAATCTCTCTTCCCAATCCTTTCTAACCTTCTCTAATTGATTCTTTATCATGCAATATTTTATATACTGTACTAATTATTCTTTCTTTAATGGCAGCTTCTGTTGTAGATTCTACTAAAAACTCTATGAGTATTGGTCTTTCATTTAAGACACCCTATTTCTTTCTCTTATACCCTGATATCAATCCTTGATAGGGAAGGCAATCTCTAATCTGCAATCCAAATAAATTATTGGAGTCTTCCCATTCTGTCATCTTTCCCTGTCTAGTTATTTGCTCCCAATACCTTGGTTCCTTTGCTAGCTTTCTCCAATAAATTCCAGCCTTCTCTTACCTATTGTCTTTATCCATAATTGCAGTCATCCCTATCAGAAGAATCTCCTTTCTCCATTCCTGTGTTGGCTCAGTTCTTAGGATACTTTCTGCTAGTTTACAGATATAATATTCTGTATGATTATTGTTATTCTACTTAAAAGTCATGCATCCAAAATCCTGGTCTCTTCTTGTTTCTTGAGATTCCCCCTATTTCATCATTATCCATTTCCACTTTGAATTATAGTTCTCTGCTTGTACTATGTAAAGGACCCTTAACTGCATCACTCTGAAATACCCCTTCAAATTGGGGAATCACAATCCACCCTGATCTGCTGGAAGAAGCAGCTTATTCCACTTGACTATTTCAGTCTTCCCTCCCAAATAAAGTCCGTCAGCTCTTTATTAATTGCTATCCACAATTTCTGCTCTGATTGATAAAAAATATGCCTGACTTGTGTATAAGACTAATGGGACTAAAAACATTTTAACTGCTTGTATCTCACTATCCATATCCATATAACAAAGCTTCCATTTTCTCAGTTTTTGTATTTTTTATTTAGTCTCTTCCCACGTATCCTTAGCTGCCTCCCCGTAATCATTTTTAATCTATACCACTAAATAATTCATTTTATCAAGTCCCCATAAATATGGATATTGCTGAACCAATTCTTATGTGGGTACATACTTTACTGCTATTGCAATTGTTTTAGCTTCATTAATTTTGTATCCCAAAAAGATCTGAAACCGTCTCAAACTGTTGTACAACACTGTAATGTCTCTTTCTGGTTTTGTCAGGTATAAAATAATATTATCTGCAAATAGTGCCAGCTTTTTCTTGACTACCATACCAATTATATTCTTGAATTTCTGAGTCCCTTGTTTTCTTTGCCAGTGGTTCTAAATATAATGTAAATAACAAAGTGGAAAGAGGGCACTCCTGCCTGTTTCCTCTGTTCAAGCAGAAATTGTCAGAGAAGAACCCACCTGCTTTAATTTTCACCTTGGATCCCTCATATAGCCTTCTAATTAATCTTATATTTTTTTCAGGCAATGCAAATGCTTCCATTGCCCTGCTCATAAAGTCCCTCTGTCAAATGCTTTATATCCATCAAGACCCACCAACAACAATGGTATTTTGTTAGACTCTGTTTCCCTCTGGATCATCAGTCTTCTGTTAATGTTGTCAAATGTTTGCCTCCCCTCCACCAAATCTCATTGATCCATATAAATCAATTTTGGCATTACTTTTGCCATTCTTTTAGCCATTATAGACATAAACACTTTATAATCATGATTTAGTATTGAAATGGGACTGTATGAAGCTAGATCTGATGGATCTTTACCCTCTTTAGGTATTACAGATATCACTGCTTTCTTTCAGGATGTTGGTACTTCTCTTTCTCTTAAAATACTGTTAAACAAAACCTTCCAGATCTTTATCATTTTTCCTCTACTAGCTTCCAACCCTCCACAGGAATACTATCTATTCCTGGGGACTTTCCTGTAGATTGGTTATGCATGACAATTTTTATCTCATCTCCCCCTGTCCTAACCGTTAGTAGTTGAGCTTCATCTCCCTCTAACTTTGGCATATTTAATTCTTCCATAAACATTTCCATTTGTATCTTTTCTTGATTTCCATATTTCCCTGCTTTATACAGACTTTTATAGAATTTCCAAAATATTTGTTGTTACCTTCCTTTTTATAGACTGTCTAAGCTTGGCGACAGCCCTTTCTACTTTCAGTTGCTTGAGTCATTGTGCTAAAAGTTTTTGTGCTCTAGCGTTATTACCAAAATCAGCTGCTTAACAGCAATATTTCTAAACTAGTGCATATCATCAAGGTAATCCTTATTTTCTGCTTAGCATTCTGCAGTTTATCCTGTTCTTGTTCTGTGAAATTCCCCCTAGTCTGCAATACTTTAACATTTATCAGTCCCTCTAAGTAATCCGTTACTTTTTAACAGTAGCTCCCTTCTTTTATTTCCACCCTATTTTTAAACTCCACCTTAATTTTATCCTACTTCCTAGCTATATTTTCAGAAGTAGTTTCTTTCATCTGGAATAGCTTCTGAATAATCTCTACTACACATTCCTTAAATTCCTCTCTTTTCAACAGATAGGTGGGAATGCGCCAGTGTCTCATTTTTATTTCATTACCTTGTGTTTTTATTTTAGTGATTATTGGCACATGATCTGAAATAGTTATTGGGTGTGTATCAAGGCTTTTAACTAAATGCAAATGTTCACGTGAAATGCAATTTCTGTCTAGCCCAGTACAGTTTTTATATCTTGGGGAATAATATGTAAATGCACTCCAAACTCCTTATTACTGAATTCACATTTTACATCTTCCATGCCAGATATTTTCATAAATTTCTTCAAAAATCTACCATCCTTTGTTATACTTTCCCTTCTGGGCAACCCAGACACATCTTCACTGCTACAAATCAAATTCCAGTCCCCACCTGTAAGTAATATTCCTTGCTGAAAACTGATTATTTCTCCCAGAATTTTCTTAATCTCCATTACAGCAGTTTCATGTGAAATATAAATACATGTCAGTGTAATCCTCCTCCCTTGCCAGTAGCCCCTTAGCACTACAAATCTGCCGTTATTATCATTTTTAATCTCTTCTATCAATATTGGAGCTCCTCTTGCAATTAATATAAGTACTCCTCATTTCCTTTGTCCCAGATATTCTGCTGAATAACCATCCTGAAAACATTTATTTTCTTTATCAAATGCACATGTTCCTTTCTTTCCAAGTGTGTCTCCTGTAACATAGCTATTTGCACTCTACATTTTTAATATAGTTCACTGTTCTTTCTTTTTTGTATTTATCTGTGAATCCATTGACATTTAAAGACATTACAGAAAGCATTATTGTATTAAAAAGTTATTTCCACCTTTTATGTATAACACATTTTCTGTTAAAGCTCAAGTTCCAGCTTTTGTGTTATATGCATACACTGTGTGGCAGGTTGAACTTTTATATAGTTGTTTCTTCTCATATCCATTTGAGCATATGTCACATCTTACAAATCTTTTTGTTTTATTCAAAGCCCTCAAAAAACACACCCGAATGCCCCCAAAAACCTACAAATTTAATACTAACACACAAAACTGTGTACATCTTCAAATATTTAAGTTTTATCCTCCTAATGTGAACAAATGTCCCAAACTGATAGCCACACTCACAGACTTGAGTTAACCTAAAAGAAAAATTATCCATGCTAAGATGCATGGTGCAGCCTGTGTTTCTACTAAGTTCTAACAGATTTGTTGTAACTTTATAGATCTCCCAGCTGGGAAAACCCTTGAATGCTTTCAGAGAACATTATCTCCTGGCCAGTTTCCCCAGGCAGTCACTCTCCACCAGACCGTAACCAATTTCCCTTTATCAGATTGTTTCCATGGAGACATGAGGGCCAGATACAAAATTGCTACTAAGCATATATTCATTTGCAGGAAAAAAGCTTCACAGTATTCAGTATTCTTTTTAATTTGCTTGCTTTCTCTTAACACTTGTTACTAAATCAATCTAAAGTCCTTAATCTAGTCATTCCCCCAAGCAAGAATGAGATAAAGCACATTAATTTTTCTTTTGTTATGGTCTTTTAACCAGGCTTTTTTTACATTGCAGTGCCTACATTTCTTAAATCTGAACAAGAAGAAAGAGAGAAGGAAGAAAGAAAGGGAATAAAGAACAGCAGCATCTATTTACAATCCCCATAACACTTAAAAATAATTGAGAAAACTTTATAGCATGCAAAGAAAAACATACTCCACAAAAATAGTACAATTAAGAAAAACATGCTTTCTTTACTTACAGTTAACTTCCCCCCTCTCTTCCTCTCCTCAAGGCAGTTTTCTGAACATTAATGACATGAAGTAGGGCATATACTTTAGAGTTCCCCCACAAGTCCATCAAGTTCTGAGAAAGTTGAGTATTTCCAAATTTTACACAAAACTAAAGTAAAGCATCAGGTAATGTTGCTGGAGTCCACAAACCAGAATACACTTGTAATAAAAGAAGATGTAGAGTGACTCGCTAAACAGAAGTTGTATAAAGCACCAAATACCAACAGGTAGTAATAAGCAGACAGGAGTTTAATGAAGGTAAGCACTTTCACATTAAAAACAACAATGCTTCATCAGACCAACTAACAATACTACAAAAAACTTCAATATAAAGCCATAAAATCTCTCCCCTCAATAAAATAATAATCATCTTCACAATAATCTAAAGAAATTAATTAAAATCAATTACCTGTGTATGTAAGTCACAAACATCCCTATCTGCTGAGTCTCTTAACCAGCTTGTTACACAGTGATGACATCATCATCATGAGACCACATGTGTATATAGATAAGGGTATACAGAGCACAAAATAATAAATCACATACCTATAAAAACATTTCAGCTAACCCTCATATATAAATAAAAAAACAAAATTAAAAATAATAAACTAATGAATTAAAGATCATGCCTTTAGAGCTGGTTTAAGGGAAATCATTTCATTTAACCCAGGAGATCTATAAGTCTGTAACTCTAGGATCAAACTTTGTTTTCTAGCCTCAGTTTTATTTCTCAAATCTCCGCCTCTAATACCTAACTGAACTACCTCTAAAACAAAAACATAAAGGTATGTTGTTGTCCCAAGGCAAAGACATGTAGCTAGAGCATTGCTGGTCTTATGAGTGATGTCTCTGAGCTGTTCTAAACTCCTGTCCTTCAAACAACTGTTCATTTTGCCAATGTAAAAGGTATGACAGCATTCACAGAAGGCATAATATATCACATCCGCAGTCTTACAGTCTGCGTAAAAGGAGAATTTAATCTCATGTAGTAGAGTAGGATGTCTAAAGGTATATTTAGAATAAATAAATCTGCAAGCCTTACAGTTCAAGCAGGAAAACATACCACAACGTACAGAAAATAGGGAATGCGTCACATTTACAACATTCCTGTAACAAAGTTGCCTCTTAAGAGATAGTTTATTCCTGAAACAAAACTTAGGCTTATTAGCTATCAAATTAGTCAATTCAGATCAACTCCAAAGAATACCCCAGTTTCTCCTCATTATGTCACAAACCAGATTAATATCATTAGAGTATGTAAAAACACACCTAACTGATCTACTTTCTGCATGTTCTCTAGTTGTTACAGTCACAGGATCTAAATGACCTGAGAAAATGGTCTAGCTTTAAAGACTCTAAGTATGAAGATGCATAATTTGATATTTGTTTACATTAGACATAACAGTTACCAGAGATATGTTAGGTAGGTTTAAGATGGGTGTATACAAGAAGTCTTGTAAGAAGAATTCCTAGCTACATAAAAGCAGCATACACCCCAGGCACATTCCTAGGAATGTGCTTAGAGGCAGGTGTTTCAAATTATGCATTTTCATACAGAATAAGACTCTTTAGATCAGGCTCTGAAGGAATTAAAGGATGAATTCCTGAAACGAGGTTACACGGCCAGAGAGATTGACTTCTGCATATCTAATGTGAGGTCTGAAAGAGGTAGTAGAGCTAGACCCTTTTTTTTTCTAAATATCTCAATTCCACTTGTTTTATCTCTGTTACTATATTCACTACTTCTAGTATAGCTGATTTAGAATTTGATTTCCATTTTCTAGTAATTGCTTTTTGGGTGCCACCATAATTAGACACAGCAAGGCCTTACCATGTCTAGGCAATTCCGATTCTGTATCATAGCTCAGAAAAATCATCTCCCTCTTCACACTAATCTGCCCACCCAGCATCTCCGATAGTGCACCCTACAGGGAATCCTTAAGTCTGCCAACTCATTACACTCCCAGAAATTTGTTTCCATTTACCTCTTTCTTCCCCATCACACCTCTAACATTTGCTGCCTACCTGAGGAAAAATTCTCTGGAGTCTACTTGGGGTATAAAAATACATATGTAAACATTTCCAAGCAAAAATCCTAAATCTTCTAGATTTTGTTGCATATTTGGGAGACATACATGTATCCCCCATTGTTTATTTGTGAATTGCTTATCCAATCTCTCTTTCCCAATCCTTTATAACCTCATCCAATTTATTCTTATACTTATCAAACAGTATTTTACATGCTGTACTAATTATTCCTTTTTTAACAGCAGCTCCTGTTCTAGATTCTACTAAAAATCTACCAGTGCTGGTCTTTGGTTTAGGACCCCCTATTTTGTTGTCTTTGCCTGTACTCTGATATCAGTCCTTGATAGGGAAGGCAATCTCGAACCTGCAGTCCAAATAAATTCTTGGTGTCATCCCATTCTATTACCTTTCCCTCTCTAGTTATTTGCTCTGAATACCTTGGTTCCTTTGCCAGTTTTCTTCAGTAAATTCCAGCCCCCTCTTCCCTACTGCCTGTATCCCTAATTGTATTCATTCCTATTGGTAGAATCTCCTTTCTCCATTCCTGTGTTGGCTTAGTTCTTAGAAAACTTTCTGCTACTTTATGAATATAATATTCTATATGATTATTGTTATTTTCATTAAAGATCTGCATCCAAAATCCTAGTCTGTCCTTGTTTCTTCAGGCCCCCCCCCATTTCATCATCAGCCCTTTCCACTTTGAATTATAGGTTTCTGGTTGTGATATGTATAGGAGCCTTAACTGTGTAGCTCTGTAATACCCCTTCAAAACAGGTAATCCCAATCCCTACTGTTCTATTGGAAAAATAAGCTTATCTCATTTGACTCTTGCCGTTCTCTCCTCCCAGATAAAATCCTTCAGCTCTTTATTAATTGCTATCCACAACTTCTCTGGTTGATAAAAATATGCCTGATCTGTGTATAAGACTAAAGGAACTAAAAACAATTTAACTGCTTGTATCTTACTATCCATAGCCATACAACAGAGCTTGTAATTTCTCAGTTTTTGTATAATCTTTTGTTTAGTCTCTTCCCACATATCCTTAGCTGCCACACCAGAATAAATTTTAATCCATACTCCTAAGTACTTAATTTTATCATATCCCCATAAATATGGATACTGCTGAACCAATTCATGTGTAGGTACATAATTTACAGTTATTTCCTTTGTTTTAACTTCATTAGTTTTGTATCCCAAAAAGATGTGAAACTGTCTCAAAATGTTCCACAGTACTGAAATGTGCTTTTCTGGGTTTATCATTTATAAAATCATATCATCTGCAAATAGAGCCAGCTTTTCTTGACTACTATACCAATTATATCCTTGAATTTCTGAGTCCCTTATTTTCTTTGCCAATGGTTCTAAATATAATGCAAATAACAAAGGGGAAAGAGGACACCTCTGCCTGGTCCCTCTACTCAAGCAGAAATCATCAAAGAGGAACCTACCCACTTAATTTTCGTTTCCAATCCCTCATATATCCTCCTAATCAACCTTATAATTTTATCATAGAATGCAAATGCTTCCATTGCCATGCTCATAAAGTCCCAGCTTATTCTGTCAAATGCTTTCTCTGCATCAAGACCCAAAAACAACAGTGGTATTTTCTTACATTTTCCTTCCCTCTAGATCATCAATGTTCTGTTAATGTTGTCAAAGCCAAATGTTTTCCTCCTCTCCACAAAACCGCATTGATCCATATCTATCAATTTTGGCATCATGTCTGCCATTCTTTTAGCCTTTATAAACATAAACCCATTGTAATCATGGTATAGTACTGAAATGGGCCTATATGAAGGTGGATCTGACGAGTCTTTACCCTCTTTAGTTATTACAGATAGCACTGCTTTCTTCCAGAATACTGGTACATCTCCTGCTCTTAAAATACTGTTAAACAAAACCTTCTAGATCTTTATCAGTTTTTTTCCCTCATAGCTCCACAGGAATACCATCTGTTCCTGGAGACTTTTCTGTGAATTGGTTATACGTCACCATTTTTATTTCTTCTCCTCCTATCCTGTTAGTAATTGTGCCTCATCTACATCTAACCTTGGCATATTTAATTAGTCCATAAACATTTCCATTTCTTGATTCCCATATCTCTCTGCTTTATACAGACTTTCATAGAATTTCCAAAATATTCCTAATAGCTATAAAGGTATTATCTTGTTATCTTCTTTGTTATAGGCTCCCTAGTCTTGGAGACAACTTTTTCTACTTTCTGTTGCCTGAGTCATCATGCTAAATGTTTTTGGGCTCTATAGTTATTATCAAAAACAGTTGCTTAACAGCAATCATTATAAACACATGCATATTATTGAGGTAATCCTTTATTTTCTGTTTAACATTCTGTAGTTGCTCCTTTTCTTGTTCTGTGAGATTCCCCCTATTCTGCAATACTTTAACATTTGCCAGTCTGTGTAAATAACTCTTGTTACTAATTAACCATATATCCCTTTCTTTTATTTCCACCCTATTTTAAACTTCACATTAATTTTATCCCACTCCCTATCTATATTTTCAAAAGAAATTTCTATCTTCTCTAATAGCTCCTGAATAATTTCCACTACCCTTTCCTTAAATTCCTCTCTTTTCAACAGATGGATGGGAAGGGGGCACTGTCTCATTTTTCGTTTATTATCCTGTGTTACTATTTAGTTATTATTGGCACTTGATCTGAAATGGTTATTGGGTGCATATCAAGGCCTTCAATTAAATGCACATGTTCCCGTGAAACGTAAATTCTGTCTAGCCTATCCCAGTAATTGTATCTTGGGGAAAAATGTGTAAATTCACTCCAAACTCCTAGTACTGAATTCACATCTTCCATGCCAAATATTTTAATACATTTCTTCAAAATATCTACCCTCCTTTGTTATATTTCCCTTCTGGGCTCCCCAGACACATATTCACTGCTGCAAATCAAATTCCAGTCCCCACCTATAAGTAATATTCCTTGCTGCAAGCTGATTAGTTCTCCCATAATTTTCTTAAGCTCCATTATACTAGTTTTGGGTGTATATAAATACATGCCAGTGTAATCCTCCTCAATTGCCAGTAGCCCCTTGCTACTACAAATCTACCATTATTATCTTTTCTATCCTTTTCTCTCATTATCCGAGCTCCTCCTGAAATTAATATAAGTACTCATCTTTTCCTTTGTCCCAGGTATTCCACTGAATAACCAACCTGAAAAAATCTTTCTTTATAAATTCACATGTACATTTCTTTCCAAGTATGTGTCCTGTAGCATAGCTATTTGCACTCTGCATTTTTAATATAGTTCAGTACTCTTTTTTTTTTTTGTATTTATCTGTGAGACCATTGGCATTTAACGACATTATAGAAAGCATGTTTGTATTGAAAATATAGTATTCCCACATTTTATGTGTAACATCATTTTTTGTTAAGTGTCTAGTTCCAGCTTTTGTGTTGCATGCATACACTGGCAGGTTGATCTTTTATACAGCTGTTTCTTGTCATATCCATTTAAGCCCTATGTCACATCTTTCATAACTTTTTGTTTTATTGAAAGCCCCAAAAAACACACCCCCAGTACTCCCCTAAAACCTATTAACTTAATTACTAACACATAAAGTATGGACATCTTCAAATATTGAAGTTTTACTCTGCTAACAGGAACAAGTGTCCCAAATTGACATACACACACACACACACACACACACACACACACACACACACACACACACATAAACACACACTTGGGTTAACCTAAAATAAATTGCTACCCATGCTAAGACACATGATACAGCCTGTGCTTCTACTAAGTGCTGTCTGGTTTTTGTCTTATCTTTATAGCTTTCCCAGCTGAGAAAATTCATGAATGCTTTCAGAAAACTTTATATCCTAACCATTTCTCTTTATCAGATTGTCTCCATGGAGACATGAGAATTAGATACAGAGTTGCTACTATACATACATTTATTTGCTAGAAAAAAAGCTTTATAACATTCAGTGCTCTTTTTCATTTACTTGTTTTCTCATAAAACTTGTTACTATATCGAGCTAAGGGCTTTAATGCAGTCATTCCCCTATGCAAGAATGAGAAAAAGTACATCAAGTTTTCTTATGTTGTGCTCTTTTGAAAAGACTTTTCTTCTTTTTTACATTGCAGTGCCTACATTTCTTAAAACCGAACAAGTAGAAAGAGAGAAGAAGGGAGAAAAAAGTATGCTGATTACACTTAAAAATAACTGAGAAAACTTTATAGCATGCAAAAAAATCATGCTACTATTAAGAAACAAATTTATTTTACTTACAGTTCACTTTCTCCCTCCTTTTCCCCTCTCCTAAGTATTTTTCTGAACATTAATAACATGAAGTAAGCAATATACTATGTTTAACAATGTCAAAAATGCCCAATACTTCCAGATTTTCTTGATCTGTCATGTTTCACAACTATAAGTATTCCTTTGTTGTTGTTGTTGTTGTCGTCTTTTGGCTTTTCCCAGTTAGGGGTCACCACAGCGGAACTTCGGTCCGCTAATAATTGGCAGTAGATTTTCACGAACGTCGAGGTGCCAGCTCGACGTTCAGCCTTCAGCGAAGGCACGCCCATTTATGCATGTCTTTCAAATGCCCACCCAACCACGGGGAGGACATGCAGACTCCACACAGAAGGCACTCCCCACACTCTACCTGAGAATCGAATGGGAGAACCTATAAGTATTCCTTTGTAATCCCACATTTGTCAATTTCCAAGTTGCTGATTTTATTCCTGTTCATCTTCATCTCCCAGATCTTGTCTCTTCTTCATTTCCAATGTACTCTGAATTTTTTCAGCCAACTTTTGTTCTTTTCTCCTTCTCTCAAGCATTTTCCATTGAAACATTGGAAAAGGTTTCACTGGCACAGTCTATCTTTGATCTTTATTAGCAGAAGAACAAGAAGAAGAATCTCCTTCTGTTTCACAGCACACTTTCTGTTGGACAAACCTTTGTATTCCCCCCTTAACATGTACTGTAACAAAAATGATTTTGTCCCTTCAGGAAATAATATTTTGAAGATAGCTGGGTACTACAGCAGTTTGAATTTCACACCTGCTTCTCGACATTCCCTGAATAGTGGAATAAATGTACTCCTCTTCTGCCTGGTGTACAGTGAGTAATCATTCTCCACAAACACTCTACCATCTCCCACTTTTACTACTTTGTCCTTCTGCCACAGGTTTGTCAGAGTCAATGCCTTCTGCTGGCAGGATTGCTTCTTTACTATTAAAGGTCTAGGTTGCTTTCTCATAGCCACGTTTGGAGCATACACACAATGTTCCCTTTCAGTTAACAACTCTTGCTGTGGAATACCAGTACAGCTGAATATTTGTGCTATCATAAAATTAATCCAGTAGTCTCCCTCCAGTTTCTCTAGTACAGCAGAAAATCTCAGGTTTTCCCTACTTGCTCTGTCTTCTTATTCTATTATGTAAAAAAATCTTCTTGAACAGTCTCATATTCAGCTACTCTTACCTTTATTTCAACCTCTGATTTTTGCAGTTTTATCACCTCATCTGAGTAACTGTTTAAATCTTCTTCCATTTTTTCCAAGCTTTT
Organism: Protopterus annectens; assembly: GCF_019279795.1. Taxonomy (NCBI): domain Eukaryota; kingdom Metazoa; phylum Chordata; order Ceratodontiformes; family Protopteridae; genus Protopterus; species Protopterus annectens. The sequence continues at coordinate 561,987,858 of NC_056730.1, read as the reverse complement.
GTTATTTCAGTTAATATACTACATCAGTGTTTCATTTATTTTAATCAGGTGTGTGTGCAATTGTCTTATACTTTTCCTCTAGGTGATTAGAAGTCATGTCTGGAGAATGCACTTTTTGCTGAATAGCTGCAGTATTCTTCCTAGTCTGTGTTTTTTCCTCAACTTTTGTAGCTGATTTTCTTTTGTGTCCTCTCAGTTTCTTTACTCCTGGCATTCAGGCAGTGCACATACTAGCCAGTTACTGAAATTTACCCAAAATACAAGACCACTGGCTTTGATGAGTTTCTGTTTTCACAATGGGAGACCTATAATTAAGCTGTTGATCAGTATGCAGCCATGTTGGAAGGTTCAGCTGGACAAGGCTTATTGATTTTAAATGTTTAAGCCTGTTATATTTTTCAGGCATTATAATCAGGGATTGTTTTGCTTTAAAGAAGTTAATTCCATTTATTCCATCTTAACATGTTATATAGTCAGGAGCAAGTAAAAGACAAAGACTTCAGCCAACCATATATGATTGTGATAAATACACCAAAATGAAAAAAAAAACATACATGAGTACAATTAATTCAGCTTAAGTTGTGGTAGCATACAGCATAATAAAATAATTTTTTTGTTGTTTTTTTTAAGAAACGTAGGTGTGCGCCAGCAACATGTTACAGCAATGCTGATATATTGAAAAGCCTCCTAGGTTAAATCATTTTTTAAAATTAGTTGAAGTCCTAGTTGTACTAAAATTGCTACATTGGGCAATACTGTGGATGACCACAGCAGTGCTTTGTAATATAAAAAAATGTAGGACTACAGCCATTTTGTACAAATGTGGCAAGATTCCACCCAGCAGTCCACCAGGTACTCAGCCCTAATAATCATCCTCTCCCAATGCCAACCTGCATTCTACTTGAAACTCATTCTGTGCCCATGCAGGCCATCACTCTACTTAGCACTCACTCTGTGCCAGTGCCAGTCAGCTCTGACTTGGTAGTCTGTCACACCAGCCAGCAGTCTAATTAGTGTTCCAGCACTCTAACAGTTATTGCCTGGTTAAGGCACTCCCCTAGACTAGCTGAGATTCCACTCAACACTGCACCTGGCATGGATTGTGTGCCAGATGCCAATTGACATTCCACTCATAGCAGCACTGTTGGCTCTGTCAGACAAACCAGTAGGTCTATTCAGTACACTCCCCAGTTCAGTGTGAATTCTGCTGGTTGGCCAGCACTCCACCCATCATGTATTGTGTCCCAGGTTCAAGCATTACATGGCTGGATATGTGAGAAAGAAAACTATGTTTTATCAAGGTACCCTATTGACCGATCTCAAACTCAAGCCAACACTCCACCAGTCTATTGGGCACTCGAGCATCAACTCTGCTGGTCCAACACCTAATACTCCAAACAGCTCTCCACCAATCCACTTGGCACTGCCCACCATGGCTTGCATACTAGTTTCCAGCTGGCATTCTATTTACTATAGTATTGCTGAGTCTATGAGACAGCTAGATTTGATGAAGTTACGCCAGTGATTCAGCTAGTACTATAGTTGGCACTCTGTTTAACATGGTTTATGTGCAAGGTGCTATTCTACCAAAGAGAGCATTGTCAGATCTGCAAAACAGCTATGTCTGATGAAGGTACTCCATGTGTCCACCTGGTATTTCACTGTTTTATTCAGCAATCCACCTAGCATTAGCACTACACTGGTTTATCCACCCGTCTACTATTCCATTTAGAATACCACCCAACATAGTTGGGGTGACACCTGAGACTCCACCCAGCACAACACTGCTGCATCTGTGAAGTAGACAGATATGTTTTCTGGCCAAGGCATTCCTGGTCTAGCTAGCCCTCTGCTGGCATACCACCCAGCAGGGACTCTGTACCTGGTCGCAGATAACACTCCCCCCACTAGAGTAATGCAGGGTCTCTGAGATAGATAACTGCAGTATAAAAGGTGTACAGCTTTAAATGGTAATTCTTAACTACATGGAACTTGCATGTAATGTAGTGCATATACCTCCTAGAAATTCATTTTGAAAAAAATTCTTGTGTATTGTCTCATATGATAAACATAAAGATGAATGTATGTGGCATTAGATATGGGAAGTATACCTGAAGAACCACAGACATTTCTAAAGAAGTAAAGAAATGTATTTGCTTTGAAAAGTTTGTGCTTGTAAGTACCAACATATAATTACAGTGAAAAAAGTGTTGCAACTGCAACCACCACAACTTCCCTTGTAGCATGACAGGTTAGCAAAAACCGAAGATTCTGATTCAGAAATTCAGTTTGCCTTTCATAACAAGTAGAATAGCTGGAAGCTTAAAAAGATACAGTGTTTCCCAGCTCCATGGCACAGAGGGATGTAGCCCTGAGTACAGATTAGCTGGCCTGTGCTTAACTAGTGATTCATGTGCTGGAGAGGTCAGGCGGGGAAGATAGGAGTGAGTGGCCAATGCTGGCTCACTCATTCTGCAACAGTAAGGCTGCCACCTACTGGAAACAGAAGTGTATGACATGCAGCATATGAGCCAGGGTTACATCTTGGCTTGGTCTAGTGGTGAATCAAATAACCACAGGGCCTAGTATGTATGGAGGCACATATACCTCTAGAGCAAATTACTATGGAAGTCATATCCACCAGGAGGAGGGAGTTAGGTGCATAAAGTTGAAAAAACAGTATGTTACATAGTATAGTGACACTACTCTTGGGGGAACAAGTGGGCTCGAGAATTCCTGCTGCATGACAAGAATAAATTGGTCAATGGCTTTTTCCTCAGAGAGAAATGAATGGGCCTGTATGTTAGCCATGAGAGAGTTTTGAATGTCATATGGAGTAACAGCCCCAAAAAGAACACACACACACACACACACACACACACACACACACACACACACACACACACACACACAAACACACACACAGAGGAAGAAGCCTGAAGATGAGAATAATAAAATAATAGCAATTAGACAAAGTGTTAAGTAATTAGTGTGAGCCTAGAAAGAATTTTCCATTTGTCTTTACAAAGGCATAAAGTATTGCAGAGACTATGCCTCCTTATGTTTTTCTGCTAAGGATCCCTCAAAGAAATAACTTTGGTGAGCTGTTATGGTTCCTGAGCGAGAGACAGAAAAGTCTGTGGTACAATAAATGATCAGTCAAGGGGCACGCTATAAAGAGATGCAGACCTGACCTTATTGATGGCTGTGACTATAGGTAGAGCAAGTGAGACTACTGGCTCATAGATAAAATACTTAACTGAGGAAACAGATGTGTGTAGGATGTATAAGTCAAGTATAAAAGCAAAAAATTACAAACTTCAGCTTGATGGTGGGCACGCATAGGCAAAAAAGTACATAGAAGAATAAGAAGTGGGAAAGCACCGACATATTAATGGAAATAAAGACAGTACTATGCAAGAATATACTGTAACAGTAACAGAGACAAGACGGAGAGCCATGAGGTGCACAGAAAATATTGTGTGATTGAAATTTAAGTCACATGGCAGATGTGGCTATACATATTAGAGAAAGAAATGTCCTTCTTTAGAACCTGTACTATAAAGAATCATTTTGCAAAGCTATCTGGAATTTTGAAAATAATCGTATGTCATTTGTGAATAGTAATATCACTCATATGCTTGTCTTAGAAATGTGAGAGAACTGTATGTTATGTACTGAGCTTCAAGAATGTAACCACAGCGTACCCTCCTGGAAATTAACAGAAATGTATATAAACTATATACCTGTGCAAATGTATGTTTTAATGGTAGAAGTTGGAACATACAGAAATAACTTGCAAAACTTCCAGAAAATAAGTTGAAGTTGGAATGGAAGTGTTTTATGATTGTGTTTCAGTGCAGCAAGCAGACACAATGTCTAGAGCTAGAGGTTTTCCTATTGTCTTGAAACAGAAATAATTACTAGGTTTCAAATGTAAAAGTGTTTTTATTGCTCTGTGACTTCCTAGCAGCTAAACACTTTTGAGAGAAATGTATTTTTTACACAGAGGTGTTAAATTCTAATTATCTGTTTAGTCTGGGAACTGAAGTCAGGTGACAAACAGTGATGTCATCTGAGCTAACCCAGCAGTAATGTTGATTATTAATTTAAGAACTCTCTCAGGGAAAGGCTGTGCATTTTGTATCTTGTCTTGGACCTGAAAACATCCTCTCATCACCATTTGCCTTGCTCTGTAAGTCTTTTAGATATAGTTAGGAATATAGTTAAGATTAGTTTAGATGTTTTTTGTATTTATTTGAGACTGTGCTGCAATGTTGTTTTAAAATATTTCGTGTGATTCTGAACTTTGTAGTTACTGTGTTGTTTGAGTATTGTATTGTTCTTTTATTGTTGATTATTAAATATATTTAAACCTTTTAATTGTGGCTGGTTTTTTAGAGATATTTAAGCTCTTACAGCAGTTGTATATGTATTTGGTGACACTGTATAGGCCACTACAATAGCCTTGCTCTTGGTCACACTTACCATTTCGATAATAGTAACATTACACAGTAGGATTGGGCACCCTTTGTAAGGGCCTTAGAGTAGCTGATAAGTAGTGGTTGGTGGCAGTGATAACTACCTTATAGTCTGGGCAGAAGGGGGCATAGCTAGTAAACCTGTGCCAGCCTTCCCCAGGAGTGTCTTTGTGTTTGTATATAAATTAAATCTAAAAGTGTGTGTGTGTGTGTGTGTGTGTGTGTGTGTGTGTGTGTGTGTCGCAACTACTTGTGCAGGGACACAAAGCACTGGTTGGACAGAGAGGGAGCTGGAGGTTTTGGCTTGACCAGTTTGCTGATATCTTAACCCTATAGTGGTGCCAGTGGGGAGTCTTACTGGGGACCTGGAGAAAGAGGCAGATACCAGCCCCAGACTGACTGTGATCTCTGTGTGCTCTTAAGGGAAATTGTACTTTACTGTGTGTGTACTTGTCATCTTCCCAGTGTGTACGTCCCTCACTGGTGCTAGTGGTGAGGATTGAGGCTCCTTGATTACTGAGCCAGTGCAGGGGCATCACATATTAATTGGTGGCAGTGGTGGGATAGCCGCATCACATATTAATTGGTTGACAGTGGTGAGTTAGCCACATCACATATTAATTGACTTGTAGTAGTGTGAATATTGAATTCCTGTAGCTTGTGTACAGTGGTCGCTGAAGGTGTTTGTACTCCTGATCAGCCGTGCATTGAACATTCAAAGTTCATATCACAATTGTTTAATTTTTTTTGTTAGCTTAATTAGTCAGGGAGAGCAGGCAAGCATGTCAGCAAAGGAGTATGGCAAGCTGACAAGGAGCTAGTTGGCTGAAATGAGCCAGGCTAAAGGACTGGTGCATGCCAACCTGACTAAAGCAGACATGATTGCAGCTTTAGTCACAGCTGCATCACAGAATAGCAACAAGGAGGGCAATCAGACTAGCCATTGAGATGTACAACTCTCAGAAAATGGAAAGCTCAGCCTTTACACAGAGGACTTAAAAACCTATCTGGAGTTAAAGAGACCTGAGTTGGAGGCCAGGCGTTTGGAAATAGAAGCAGCAGAGAGACTGAGACATCTGGAGGCTGAAGAGAATGAGAGGCAGAGGTAACATGAATATGCTGACTCTTTGCTAGAGTCATGGAGGTAATGGGGAAGGGAGTAACTGAACCCCAGAAGCAACAAAGGTCAGCAAATTTCTTCCACAATTTACAGAGGAGGATCATTTTGATAGTTTCATTCATATGTTTGAGAGGGTATGTAAACAGTATAATGTTAACCAAGGGCTCTGGGTACGGTTCCTGACCCCCTTACTCTATGGTAAAGCTGAACTGCAATTTCTAAACTGTCTGATACCAGTTGTTTAAATTATAATACTGTCAAAATGTGTTTGCTAGAATGTTTTAAGTTAACACCTGAAGCTTGCAGGAAAAAGTTTCGTGAGCATAGATCTAAGGCAGATGAAAGTGTGTGTGAATATGTTGCTGAACTAACTTATTTTCATAGGTGGGTGAGTGGATGTCAGGTCACCATTTTTGAAGGGCCGTCAGACCTTTTGGTGAGGTAACAAGCCCTTATCCCTTAGCACTTTGCATGAGGACATGAGAATCTGGTTAGCTGATAGACAAATGCAATACTGTAGATGAGTTGAGAAGAAGGCAGACCTATACCTAGCAAGCAAGGCATCACTGCACATGAAAGGGACACCCAGTGCTGCTTATGGATCTAAGGGAACCCATGGTGGGCAGCTCAGACTGCCCCAACACAACAAAGTCCGCCAGTAGAAGGGGAAGCCATTAGTCCAGGTACATGTCCAGGACCAAGGGTTAAATGTTTTAAATGCAACCAGTGGGGCCATGTAGTATATAGATGTCCACAGAGGCAAGGTGGGGAACAAAAGGCGGGAGAGCCAGTAAGTGGGAATGACATGCCAGCAGTAAGTTGTCTCGAGACAACAAGGGTACCAAACTACCACAAGAGAATATATCCTATCTTAGCGAATTGGAAAGAGGCCATCGCTAAGAGAGACACAGCCTCTGACCTAACCATTGTGAAGCCTGCAATGGTTACAGAGGAACACTACTTGCTTGGGCAGTCTTCTCCAGTCAGAGCTTTAGGAGGGACCCCATTCCAAATACCTTTGGCTAGGGTTCACCTTGACTAGGAGGGTGGAAAGGGAAGCACGCAAGTAGGTGTGTTTGAGGATATCCCTGCAGATGTCCTGATAGGGAATGATTTTGATAATGCCGTACCCTCTGTGCATGCAGTTACATGCAGTCAGGCTTGGAGACAAGCATGTGGGTCTGGTAGCCTGGTGGAGACCTAGACAGACGGCACACTTGCAACCAGGACTGGTGAGGTGGTTACTTCAGCGAGGGAGCTACTCTGCAGCAGTGAGACTGAAAGTGAGCCACAGCTGCTTGTGGGTACTGATGTTCCCTTGGACAGAGTGACTGCTAGGGCAGAGGTGAGTAGTAGCACCCAGGCTGGCGGTGAGGCACCACTGTCAGAGGATACCAGACTTCCTATGGAAGGGGAGCTGGGAAGGGTTACAAAGAGAGAGTTCAGACAGGCTCAGCTCTGAGACCCTACATTACAAGGCCTGAAGGAGGTAGCTAGTGAGGCACCTGATTCTCAAGGGAAGGGGTAATCTGCATACTGGGACAAAGGGTTACTGTATAGAGAGTGAACCCCTGAGGGAGGGCTAGAGGGTGAGTGAATACAGCAGTTGGTAGTGCCCAGAGCCTACCATCTGGCACTTCTAGCCATAGCCCATGATATTCCCTTTGCAAGTCATATGGGCATAAATCGTACAAAGAGACATATTATTCAGAACTTCTATTGACCTGGGATTTCCAGAGATGTAACAGGATACTGCAGTTCCTGTGAGCAGTGCCAAAATGTAGGCAAGGCAGGAGACAAGGTGAAATCTCCTTTGATGCCTTTGCCTGTGATTGAGGAGCCATTTCAGAGAGTAGCTATGGATATTGTGGGGCATCTGAGTACCCCAAGTTCCAGAGGGAAAAGGTATATCCTAGTGGTAGTAGATTATGCTACCAGATACCCTGAGGCAGTGGCTCTGTCCTTCACTGAGGCAGAAAAAGTGGCAAATGCTTTGTTAGAGATTTTCAGCAGGGTAGGTTTCCCAAAATAAATACTGACTGATAGAGGTGCCAATTCCATGTCAGACCTGCTGGCTTGTCTGTGGAAGTAATGTAGGGTGAAGCACCTAAAGACCACACCTACCACCCCCAGACTAATGGTCTCATTGAGAGGTTAAACTCTACACTCAAGACAATGCTATGGGTATTTGCAGACCAGTTTAAGAGGGAGTGGGACAAATATCTGCCCCATCTGTTGTTTGCTTACAGAGAGGTGGTCCAGAAATCCACAGATTTTTCACCCTTTTAGTTGTTGTTTGGGCGTAGGGTGAGGGGACCCCTAGATTTGATACGAGATGAGTGGGAGGGTGAGTGTGAATCCCACAAGGAGTCTGTTGTGGCATATGTCCTAAACCTCAGGACAAGAGTCAGGGAACTCATGGGCCTGGCCCAGGAGAACCTGGCAGAAGCCCAACAGCAGAAAAATGTCTGGTATGACAGGAATGCTTAAGCTAGAGAATATGCTGTAGGGCAGCAGGTAAGGGTTCTCATTCCTGTCAGACACAACAAGCTGCAGGCAGCTTGGGAGGGACCCTACAAGGGGGCAAGGAAGGTCAGTGATGTTAACTACATGCTAGAACTGCTAGGCAGGAGGCAGGGGCACAAATTGTACCATGTTAATATGATGAAACCTTGCCATGATAGGGAGTTCCTTGTGCTGACTATTTGCAGTGGATTGCAGGAGGAGTCTGAGGGGGAATCTGGTGACTGATCTCCTCAGTGAGGCTCAGACTGACACCTCAGTGGAAGGGGGCAGCAATGTCCCAGCAGCTATCCCCTAAGCAGGTTTGAGAAATCCGAGCAGTGTTACAGGTGTTTGGGGACATGTTCACTGGGAAACCTGGGTGCACCCACCTGGTGCAGCACCATGTGGATGCAGGACCCTAAAGTCCTATTAAGCAGGCCCCCTTATAGGGTTCCTGAGAGAGTCAAACAGACTCTGAGGGAAGAGATACAGGAAATGTTGTAACTAGGGGTAATTCAGGAGTCCAGAATGTCTCTGGGCCTTCCCAGTGGTGCTGGTACCAAAGAAGGATGGCAACACCAGGTTCTGTGTGAACTACAGGAAATTAAATAGTCACATAGTCAGATGTTTACCCCATGCCAAGGACAGATGAAGCCCTAGAGCAGCTGAGTGCGGCAAAGTATCTTACCACCATTGATCTTACAAAGGGTTACTGGCAGGTGCCCTTGACTCCCAGTGCTAGAGATATGTCTACCTTAGTGACTCCTTTTGGCTTGAATGAGTTCACAGTGATGCCCTTTGGGATAAAAAAATGCCCAAGTGACTTTCCAGAGGCTGGTATATCTTCTTCTTTCGGCTGCTCCCATTAGGGGTCACTACAGCAGATCATCTGTTTCCATTTCTTTCTGTCCTCTGCATCTTGCTCTGTCACACCATCCATCTGCATGCCCTCTCTCACCACATCCATGAACCTTATCTTAGGCCTTCCTTTTTTCCTTCTACCTGGCAGCTTCATCCTTAGCATCTTTTCCCCAATATACTCTGTATCTCTCCTCATCACATGTCCAAACCAATGTAATCTTGCCTCTCTGGCTTTGTCTCCAGGCCTTCCTACCTGGGCTGACCCTCTAATATACTTATTCCTAATCCTATCCACGCTCGTCACACCCAGTGCAAATCTTAACATCTTTAACTGTGCCACATCCAGCTCTGACTCCTGCCTTTTTGTCAGTGCCACTGTCAACAACCCATATAACATAGCTGGTCTCACTACCCTCTTGTAGACCTTCCCTTTCACTCTTACTGGTACTCGTCTGTCACAAATCACTCCTGACACTCTTCTCCACCCACTCCACCCTGCCTGTACTCTCTTCTTCACCTCTCTTCCACACTCACCATTACTCTGAACTGTTGATCCCAAGTATTTAAACTCATCCACCTTCGCCACCTCTACTTCCTGCATCCTCACCATTCCTCTATCCTCCATCTCATTCACATACATATATTCTGTCTTAGTCCTGCTGACCTTCATTCCTCTTCTCTCTAGAGCATATCTCCACCTCTCCAGGGTCTCCTCCACCTGTTCCCTACTCTCACTACAGATCACAATGTCATCTGCAAACATCATAATCCATGGGGACTCCTGTCTGATCTCGTTTGTCAACCTGTCCATCATCATTGCAAATAAGAAAGGGCTCAGAACTGATCCTTGATGTAATCCCACTACCACCTTAGAAGCATCCGTCACTCCCACCGCAGACCTCACCGCTGTCACACTACTCTTGTACATATCCTGTACCACTCTTACATACTTCTCTGACACTCCCAACTTCCTCATACAATTCCACAACTCCTCTCTAGGCACCCTGTCATACCCTGTCATATGCTTTCTCTAAGTCCACAAAGACACAATGCAACTCCTTCTGACCTTCTCTGTACTTCTCCATCAACACTCTCAGAGCAAACATCGCATCTGTAGTGCTCTTTCATGGCATGAAACCATACTGCTGATCACTAATCATCACCTCCCTTCTTAACCTAGCTTCCACTACTCTTTCCCATAACTTCATGCTGTGACTGATCAATTTAATCCCCCTGTAGTTACTATAGCTCTGCACATCACCCTTATTCTTAAAAATTGGTAGCAAAACACTTTTTCTCCTTTCCTCAGGCATACTCTCACTTTCCAAGATTTCATTAAACAATCTAGTTAAAAACTCCACTGCCATTTCACCTAAACACCTCCATACTTCCACAGGTATGTTATCTGGACCAACAGCCTTTCCATTCTTCATCCTCTTCATAGCTATCCTTACTTCCTCCTTGCTAATCCACTGCACTTCATGATTCACTATCCGCACATCATCCAACCTTCTCTCCCTCTCATTCTCTTCATTCATCAGCCCCTCAAAGTACTCTTTCCATCTGCTCAACACACTCTCCTCGCTTGTGAGTATGTTTCCCTCATTATCCTTTATCACCCTTACCTGCTGAACATCTTTATACCCTAATATAACATTCAGTATATACAAAATCAATGGTATTGCATTTTTTTTTTACAATAGGTTTTATGCTAACCGAAGTATTCAACCCAGATTCAGAATATGCTTGTAATCTCAAAATCCAGTTATATTCACTCTTTTCTAACATGTTGATATCACCACCTCTAATATTTTTATATTTAACATCCATGACTTTAAATTTAAATGTATGGTCTTGACCAAATTCAGTGATATGCTTTGTTAGTGTTAGAACATTTCCACATATTTCAGATGTATGTTCAATAATACAATCTTTTAACCTATGGCTACGTTTGCCAACATACAAAGCAGGACATTTCATGCAGGTTGCTAGATACTCGCCGAGTAGATGTCTGATCTCTGGCATAGCTCCTAAGATATCCCATTTCTTAGAAATAATGGTGTGGGATGGCTGGCATAATGGTTAAGGTGTTTACCTTACAGACACAAGGTACAGGGTTTGATTCTCACATGGGGTAATTGGCTAGGCCTAAAATGGCCCATAAGGGGAGTTAGCCTAGTACTAATCTATGAATAACTATATCCAAAGGAAGGTGCTGGCTTAACAAATAACCAAAGAGAAGCACCAGTTCAACAACGAAAAGGCTCAAAATCAAGGTTTAATAGGGCTTGTAAAACACACCACAGCAATCCACAGTACACAGAAACAGCACTATACTAGATTGACCATCATAAGTGGTAAAAAGACCTGATACAAATCCCTCTTTAGGGCAACCTCTGAATGTGTTTCCGCTATTACTTCAGACTTACCAAGTATTGGTACAAATCTAGTTTTTCTCCCCTCAAGAACTTCATTCATTATGTCTTCAAATAGTACTTTTGGATAACCTCTTTCCATAAACATCTTATACAAGATGTCACATTCCTTAATAAAAGTTTCATCATCTGAGGTCATCCTACATATTCGGACTAGTTGCCCTTTCAATACACTTTTTTTCTGATGAAACGGGTGGGAACTAGAAAAATGTAAATAAGTATTTGAAAATGTCTCCTTTCTATGTACCTTGGAAACAAATATGTCATCAGCCTTGATGATATTGACATCTAAATAAAATACCTCTAGAGTGTCAAAATTCTTTGTGAATTGGAGAAAATGAGTTGTCCCATTTATATATTCCACAAAAGTATCAAAATCATCATTTGTACCTTTCCAGAAAAAACATAAGTCGTCCAAGAATCTACAGTACAACGTCCACTTGTCAATAAACTTGGGAATTAAAATGTACTTATTCTCCCAGTATGCCATAATAATGTTTGCATACGTAGGTGCACAATGAGACCCCATGGCAACTCCCCTAATCTGCCTGTAGTATTCACCTTCAAAAAATAAAAAATTATATTTAAGGACAATTTTGCAACAGCGGCGTGCTTTTAGTAAAACCAAGGACATGACCAGTGCATCACGGTCTAAACAAGGTACTGACACTCTCTTTAGTGATGTAGTGAACGTCAAGTTTGATTTTTCAAACAAAAAGAATGTGGCTACTGCCAAAGGAAACTATAATCAAATGACAAATGAACTGCATTTTTATTTAAATAAATACAAGATGTTAGAAATGGACAATGCTTACCTTAAGCACTGTTTAAAATTACAAATAGTACCTAAAGGTTTAAGGGTAAGCAAGTATCCAAATAATGTATACGAAGGGACTGATTTTTACAATAACTTGTTAAAGGCTTTTGATAATTGTGGTTTTGCGATTATGGAAGCCATAATTTTAAACAATGAAAGTGAAATGTCTAAACTGTCTAAGACAATTGATGAAATTAACAAAGCAGTAGTTAATGATCTATTGTTTACTGTAGAAGAACATAGAGTCAAGTACAAAAGATTATTAAAAGACATTGAATCTCATTGTATTGAAGTGCAAAATAGGAAATTTGGCAAAATTGATAGGGATATGTATGAATACAAAAATAAGATACAATACCCCAAACCTAAGTTTTGGAACAGGAGAGTAAATTTGGATTTACAAAATGACAATGATGGAGCCATATTACATGGCAGTCCTATACATGTAGATGAAGATATAGACCTGGAAGAGTTTCCCCCTTTGCGTAGATCCGAAAGGTTGATGCAGAAGGAACCTGTTAATTATAATTCAAAAAACTTCACACGGAGGGGGGGACACCCAGGTTGGAGGCACGAACAGTGGAACCAATATTAGAGATATTGAACGAAGGAAAGAAATGGACTTTTAATGATTTTAATATATTTAATTATTCAAATACTACACTCACTAGGACACATTTTGATGTTTTTTCTAAGGGTTTTGGTTTTATACCACAACGTAGGACTAATTTGTTTAAACTACTAGTTGATATAAAACTATTTATTAGAAAGAAAAACTTAGAAATATTTTTCAAGGGTAACTGTACTACAGGTACATGTGATGAACTAAGACGTAAGAGTACATTCAATCCCCCTTTACATCCCCAGTTAAAAAACTTTGAATTAAATATAGAACACGAATTAAGAAAATCTTTGACTAAACATTATGTCCGTCCTAATTTGACTGACAGTGAGGAAAAAAATTTAGACAATTTGAGTAAGGACAAGTGTATCAGGATTATGAAACCTGATAAAGGTGGGGGGGTTGTTTTTATGGACCGTATTGTTTATGAAGGGAAGATGTTAAATATTTTGAACAACACAGATAAATATAGTAGGACCTCTTTGAACGAAATTCATATAGCGTACAACAGGATACGGGGACTATTACAGGACCTACTACTTGAGGGATCCATTGATCTAAAAACTTATAATTTTTTGACTGTTTCAAAACCTAAAATACCTTCCATCTTTGGGATCCCAAAGGTACATAAGGACATAAACGACCCACCTCTTAGAGTTATTGTTTCCTCAGAGGGATCTATTACTGCACCTCTTGCTAAGTACATTGATGTTAAGATAAAGCACTTAGTAAATGGAAACAACAACATTTTGAAAGATTCGTGGGATTTTCTTAGAAAAATAGAAACTTCCATGCATAAAGATACAACAGGATTTGGTACCCTAGATGTTATAGATTTATTTACAAGTATCCCACACGAAACTGGTTTAATGTGGTTTGAAGAAATGTTATTGCCTTTTAAAAATATTTCCCAAAGTGATTTTACTACTATTTTAATCCTTATGGAAGTTGTCCTTAAATATAATTTTTTATTTTTTGAAGGTGAATACTACAGGCAGATTAGGGGAGTTGCCATGGGGTCTCATTGTGCACCTACGTATGCAAACATTATTATGGCATACTGGGAGAATAAGTACATTTTAATTCCCAAGTTTATTGACAAGTGGACGTTGTACTGTAGATTCTTGGACGACTTATGTTTTTTCTGAAAAGGTACAAAGGATGATTTTGATACTTTTGTGGAATATATAAATGGGACAACTCATTTTCTCCAATTCACAAAGAAATTTGACACTCTAGAGGTATTTTATTTAGATGTCAATATCATCAAGGCTGATGACATATTTGTTTCCAAGGTACATAGAAAGGAGACATTTTCAAATACTTATTTACATTTTTCTAGTTCCCACCCGTTTCATCAGAAAAAAAGTGTATTGAAAGGGCAACTAGTCCGAATATGTAGGATGACCTCAGATGATGAAACTTTTATTAAGGAATGTGACATCTTGTATAAGATGTTTATGGAAAGAGGTTATCCAAAAGTACTATTTGAAGACATAATGAATGAAGTTCTTGAGGGGAGAAAAACTAGATTTGTACCAATACTTGGTAAGTCTGAAGTAATAGCGGAAACACATTCAGAGGTTGACCCTAAAGAGGGATTTGTATCAGGTCTTATTACCACTTATGATGGTCAATCTAGTATAGTGCTTTTTCTGTGTACTGTGGATTGCTGTGGTGTGTTTTACAAGCCCTATTAAACCTTGATTTTGAGCCTTTTCGTTGTTGAACTGTTACTAATCTATGAACCTATATCCTAGCAGGAGCTGGAGATTTTGCCCTTGCCTACCTAGATGATATTGCTATCTAAAGCCATTCCTGGCAAGAGCACCTTCAGCATGTCAAGGAGGTGCTGGGCAGACTACAGAGAGCAGGGTTGACCATTAAGCCCAGCAAATGTCAGATGGGGAGTGGTAAGATCAGGCCAGAAGTTGCCAAAGTGGAAGCTATTCAGGCATGGCCTGCCCTGTTACCAAAAAAGCAGGTGAGGGCATTCTTAGGAACAGCAGGGTACTACAGAAAGTTTGTCCCCAACTATAGTACCATAGCTGCTCCCCTCACAGACCTGACAAGGAAAAATAGGCCAGATAAGGTAGTGTGGACCCCCAGCATGTGAGCAGGCATTGCAGAAGCCTAAAGGAGCTTTGGGAGGACCCCCTGTGTTAGCCAGTCCAGATTACAGCAAATAATTTGTTGTGTAGGTGGATTCTTCAAGCCATGCCATGGAAGCTGTACTTAGTAGGTTTACTCAGAGGGAGAAGAGCACCCAGTGGTATATCTCAGTTGTAGACTCCAACCCATGGATGAATGCTATGCAGCTGTAGAAAACGAATGTCTAGCCATAGTGTGGGCATGGCAGAAACTTTAGCCTTATCTGTATGGAAGGAAATTCACTGTAGTTATAGACCACAATCTCTCAACATGGTTACATCGAGCCAGCCAGTAAAATGCCAAGTTACTAAGGTGGAGCCTAGGATTGCAAGCATATCATATGACAGTGCAACACAGCAGTGGGGTTAGCAATGCCAACGCAGATGGGCTATCAAGACAGGGAATGGGGTAAGGTATTCCCAGATAGGCTCAACCCTCTCAAGAAATGTTTCTCAATGATAACTTGAAAAAGTAGCTTGATTTTTCAGGCAGGGGAGAAATGTGACACTGCCAGTCCAGCTATCTGGAATTTTGTAAATAATCATATGTCATTTGTGAATAGTAATATGATTCATATGCTTGTCTTACAAATGTAAGAGAACTGTATGTTATGTACTGAGCTTCAAGAATGTAGCCACAGTGTACCCTACTGGAAAATATCAGAAATATATATAAACTATATACTTGTGCAAATGTATGTTTTAATAGTAGAAGCTGGAACATATAGAGGTAACTTGCAAAACTTTAAGAAAATAAGTTGAAATCAAAGTGTTTTACGATTTTGTTACTGTGCAGCAAGCAGACACAATGTCTAGAGCTACAGATGTTCATATTGTCTTGAAACAGAAATAATTACTAGGTTTCAAATGTAAAAGTGTTTTTATTGCTCTATGACTTCCTAGCAGCTACACAATTCTGAGGGATATATTTTTTACACAAAAGTATTAAATTCTAAGTATCTGTTTAGCCTGGGAACTGAAGTCAGGTGACAAAGAGTGATGTCATCCAAGCTAACCCAGCAGTAATGTTGATTATTAATTTAAGAACTCTCTCAGAGAAAGACTGTGCATTTTGTATCTTGTTTTGGACCTGGAAACATCCTCTCATCAACATTTGCCTTGCTCTGTAAGTAAGTTTTGGGTGCAGTCATTTCTTTTACATATAATTAGGAATATAGTAAAGATTAGTTTAGATGTTTTCTGTATTTATTTGAGACTGTCCTGCAATGTTGTTTTAAAATATTTCCTGTGATTGTGAACTTTGTAGTTACTGTGTTGTTTGAGTATTGTCTTGTTTTTTATTATTTATTATTAAATATATTTAAACCTTTTAATTGTGGCTGCTTTGTTTATTTATTTATTTTACATTTGTTGACTGGGAGAGTCCAACTGGATTACAAATCCATTTTCAGTGGAGGCCCAGGGAGAAAAGCTCCAAGAGAACATTTTTTTTACAAAACATAGTTTTAAGGACAGACTTTTGACATGCAATTTCAATAGAAGAGACTTTGACATACATATTAACTAACAGATAGGATACGTTCATTCTCTACAATAAATATTAAATTTTAGAAGATATTCCTAAGTTTAGGATTCCTGTGATAGATTTACTATCAGAGTAAAAGCAGATAGACATAAAATAAGGCTCTGAGAGAGCAGATGATGCTCGCTATAGTTGAGAAGGATAAGAAATTGATTTACTGTATGTCTTCACCTGGATTTAGTTAAGAAGGATAACAAATTGATTTACAATATGTCTTCTTCTGGTTTTAGTTGCTTATGGAAAGCACAGATTTGCTGGGGTAATTTTCCCTAACTCCTGGAGAGATGGGATGAGCAGTAGATTAACAGTCCTAAGTGGGTACAGCACTATGATTGGTTGGCTTAGCAGAGTTACGTAAGTTAGGTGAAGTGTTCTAATGAGACATTAGTCGGGGGGATACAGGAGCACAGTCGATTATTCAAAAAGTGAGTTTTAACAAGGTTCTTGAACTGTGATGGGGATTTTTTGTCAGTTATGTGGGCAGGAAGGGAGTTCCAGGTTTTTGCTATGCAGTGGATGTAGACATACTTACCAGCTTCACTGTTATATTTGGTTACTTTGAGGAGGTTTTGTGTGCTAGACCTGTTTAGAGATATTTAAGCTCTTAGAGTACTTGCATATGTATTTGGTGACACTGTATAGTCCACTCCAATAGCCTTGCTCTTCGTCACACTTACCATTTGGATAATAGTAACATTACATAGTAGGATTGGGTACCCTTTGTAAGGGCCTTAGAGTAGCTGATAAGTAATGGTTGGTGGCACTAACTACCTTATAGTCTTGACAGAAGGAAGCATAGCTAGTAAACCTGTGCCAGCCTTCCCCAGGAGTCTCTGTGTGTTTGTATATAAATCAGATCTGAAAGTGTGTGTGTCAGTTATTTGGGCAGGGACACGAATCACTGGTTGGACAGAGAGGGTGCTGGAGGTTTTGGCTTGACCAGTGAGTAGGGAGTCTTATTTGGGGATCTGGAGATAAAGGCAGAATCCATCCCCAACATGACTGTGATCTCTGTTTGTTCTTAAGGGAAATTGTAATGTGTACGTCCCTCACTGGTGCTAGTGGTGAGGAATGAGGCTCTTTGATTACTGGGCCAGTGCAGAGGCATTATACAGTTAAGCAGAAAAAATAAAATTAGCTACCAAAAATAAAACATTGTAAATGGAATCACTGTCCAGGGAATCTACCAAGCAATGCAATGCACAAATGAAAATTAGATGTTTGTTTACACCTTTAGAGTAAACAAAATTAACATAGTGAGCTCTGAAAATACTTTAAAAAACACCAAAAAGATGTAGCCTGTCCATCCACAAACTGTTTCATTTATTGAAACACAGGTACTCAGTTAAGCACTATCATTAATAAATTAAATGAATTAGAAATGAGACTTCTGTACTACAAATGCTTCATATAAATTCCCATGCCATCATATGAGCAATACTATATGAGCAGTCCAACTCAGGTCACATAATACATATAAAAGAAAATACTGGTCAAAAACAGCATACACAAATGATGACATTAAAATTAAGTGTAATATGTTATAAATAAATAAATATATATATATATATATATATATATATATATATATATATATATAGGGGTTGGCATAGTGGTTAAGGTGTTTACTTCATGGATACAAGATACAGGGTTTGATTATCACCTTTGAGGGAAACTGACTAGCTTAAAATGGCCCTTAAGGGCAATTAGCATAGTACTTACCTACAAAGAAAAAAAATCAAGACAACATGGTGTTCTCTGACATGCTAGGTAGAATCTGTATCTTTTTCATCAGCCAAGGTTCCAGGGCACATCCAGTGCTGCCAGTAATATGTCCCTGGGGGAAATTACCCCACACAAATTGTTAATACAAATCACATGTGTACCAAGTGTGGGAAGTGTGAGGTACTGTGTGGGTGGCACACTGACAAGTTGTACATTAATACTCTATGGATTACAGATCACCTGTCAGTTCATGGAGTGGAATCCCATATGTTTGATATACCATTGTCTCTGTGTCTCAGGTAAGGCATTAATGGCAACATGGGAGCAGTCATTGATATCAAGTACCTCTAGGGTTGCCACCTTCCTTCACGGCTAAAACCGGAGCAAAGCCACGCCCCTCGTGTCACCAGTAACCCCGCCCACCCAACCCCCTCCCCTGCCAACATACCTCCTATTTTGTGATGTCACGACAGCATCACTCAACGGGAACGCCCTCTTTTTTCGTTCCCGCCACCTGCTTTTGGCTGATTTACTATGCTTTTCTGTAAAAAAAGCATAGTAAATCAGCCGATTTACAAACTCTGATAGTCTGTTTCCTTTTTGAAACAGAATACCGGAGTTTGTACAGTGTTTTCTGGACTACCGGAGAATCAGTTTGATTTCCTGATAGTCCGGAAAAAAAACGGAGGGGTGGCAAGCCTAAGTACCTCTGGGAAATAGACTTTTTAATAAAAAGCCCACATGGTGTTGTTTCTGTCTTCTGTGTTACGTGGAAACCACATATGCTCCTCCACAAGCTATAGCATGGCATTGAGAAACTGCTGCAGTATCTGTGAAACAGATGCCTAGAATACACCTACTGAGATCCCATTTGATCACTGGAATGTCCTAGTAGCCAGGATTATCGGTACTACAATATCTTAGTTTTCATAGGAATAGGTATTCCACACATCCCACGATCTTGCATGTGATGGTATGATAGTAGTCTACTATTTCTGTGTTGTGATGTTAAAGAAATGTTAAATGTGGTCAGAACTTTCTGCAGTGCTAAGATTAAAGACACGTGCCTTCATAGCTACTGGCAGAGAAGATAGCCTTGACTTTGGACATATACAGTTCATTTAGTTCTGCTGCTTTCCCTAACATATTAGTGCAATTTCTGTTTCTATTCACGGCAAGTTGATGGTGTTCTGCTGCATGGAAGTAAAGCTTGCAGTGCATGAACTAGTCTTTATACATTTCTGCATCACTCTGCCATGTTGTTTACCTTCATTTCCATCTGTTATTACTAACATTAACATAATTTCCTAATTTCCATCTCATTATATTCTCATTTGCATACCATGCCAGTCACGGTACCTTGAGACCTTGTTTGTCTGTGAATCACCCCTGCCCTATGCACTGTTGCTTGTCATGCAGTTTTGTCTTTTGTATTGCACTATTTTTTTCCTTCATCCTCCAGTTTCCCTGGGATGGCAGAAAACCTCAGATTATATCTCCATGCTCTGTTTTCAAGTTCTACTATTTTTTAAAACAGTTCCTCCTGGGAAACCTCATTTCTACCATTCTTTCATCTATGCTAATCTGTAACTATTGTAAATCAACGTTCATCTAAATGTTTACTTAGTATTTCCTCTGTTTTCCCCAGCTTTTTGTCATTTGACTGTATATATTCCTGTAGTATCTCACTTATTTTGATGATTTTGTAAACACATCTGGTTTATTTTTCCTTCTGTGATGCTGGAAGCCATCCAATGCACAAAGGATACAAATAGTCTACTTCCTGCTTATCAGTCACAAGTTTTTTTTCAGCCAAAACTTATACTTTTTTATCACTGACTACTCTTTAAAGTTTCCATATTTATTCTTTTTTGACTTCTAGTCAAAGTCAAAATAAACTTTATTGTCATTTAGAACTACACACATGTAGCCTAAACTAAATTTCATGCATCAGCTCAATCCTTGAGATTACAAAGGAAAGTGAAACAACACATACAAGTAGAGGAATAAACATAACTAACAAATACAATTTGTTTGTGTCTTTCGGCTTTTCCCGGTTATACTACTCCAAATACACGCAAGAAAGAGTAGAGATATTTACCAACTCTCATATACGAAAAGAATACCATCCCCTGAGTTAAATTAACTTCCCTATTTAAAGTAATACAAAACACACTACAGATTGAAATGCCTAAGTTATTTGTCTAATATTGCACTTGAGTGAGTTAAATAATACTGACTATGGATATAATAAATAAATATTGCACTTACTTGGAATATATGTAAGTATATATTGCACAAATAAATAAAAATGTACTTATGTGTCCAGATTCCTGGGAATAGTGCCCAAGTTCAGAAGTGTAATCACTGTAGGGTAGAAACTGTTACTGAATGTTGGGTCCTGCAGCGGATGCTGCAGTATCTCCTGCCTGATGCCAGATGCTTAAAAAGTCCATGCGCAGGATGCATCTTGTCCTGTATTATTTTGGTAGCAGAAAAAATATGTTGTATCGATGGATTACTGGAACCTGTTACCTTTTCTGCAACCCTCACCACTCTTTTTAGTGCCTTTCTTTCTGTAACAATTCAGCTTCCAAACCACACTGTGAAGTTGCAGGTGAGGATGCTTTCTACTGCACCTCTATAGAAGGTGGAGAGAATATGAGGAGGAAGCTTAGCTTTTTTCAGCCTTTGTAAAAAGTGGAGGCATTGCTGCACTTTCCTGACCAGTTGGCTGGTGTTTTCTGACCACAAGAGATCTTCTGATATGTGTATACCCAGAAATTTCATACTCCTAACCCTCTCCACACTCTCACTATTGATCCTGAGCACTGGCTGGTTTGTTCTCCTTTTCCTGAAGTCAGTGGTAATCTCTTTGGTCTTGCTTACATTCAGGTGACAGTTGTTCCCCTCACACCAACTGATCAGAGATGCCACCTCCTCTCTCTATGCCCTGTCATCCTCCTTTGTGATGAGCTCCATCACTATGGTGTCATCAGCAAACTTGATGATATGGTTGTACTTGTGCTTTGCATAGCAGTCATGGGTCAGGATGGTGAATAACAGTGGGATGAGAACACATCCCTGTGGAACCCTGGTGTTAATGTGATGCACTTTGATGTGTTCTTACCTAAACACATCCTTTGTGGTCACTCTATCAGAAAGTGCAAGATCCAGTTACAGTGATGTTTACTGATTCCTAAATGTGCCAGTTTTTTTGTCAGCTGCATTGGTACCACCGTATTAAATGCAGAGCTGAAGTCTGTGAACAGCATCCTCACATAGTTGTCTTTGCTCTCTAAATGCTCAAGTGAGATGTGTAGTGTTACTGATATGGCATCAGCTATGGATCTGTTAGCTCTGTATGCAAACTGCAGAAGATCAAAATCAGGAGATAGGCATGATAAAAGATGCTTTTTGATCAGCTGCTCAAAACATTTCATAACAGTGGATGTCAGAGTGACTGGTCTGTAGTCATTAGGGCTGGAAGAAGTAGTTTTCTTAGGTAGTAGGATGATGTTAGTTTCCTTGTAGCATGAGGGTACTTTTCCCATGGCAAGAGAGGTGTTAAATATTTCCTTGAGCACTGTGCATAGTTGATCAACACATCCTTTTAACACCTTGCCCAGTATGTTGTCTGGGCCAGCAGCCTTCCTGAGGTTCACTCTCCTTAGCCCTCTTCTTTCCTCCTCTGTGCTGAAGCTGAATACTGCATTCTTCTCATCCAACCTGTTGTTTCTTTCCTCAATTCTACCAAAGAAGATGTTCAAACTGTCCACAAATTCGATGCTGTCCCCACACTGTGCTGACCTAATTTTGTAGTCAGTGATCTCCTGTATGCCTTGCCATAATCTCCTTGCATCCTTCATGTCTTCAAAGTGGCTCTGTACCTTTCTGCCATGCTCCCTCTTAGCCTCCTTTATACCTCTCCTCAGATTACCTCTTGCTACACTTAGGGCTGCTTTGTCCTTAGCCTTGTAATATGTGTTTCACTCCTTCAGAAGCTCATATACCTTAGGGGTGAGTCTTGGCTTCTGGTAGCTCTAATAGGGATACTCTTGGTATTTGTTACCTGATCAACACAGTTTGAAATGTATGCCATCACTACTTCAGTGTATTCATCATTGTTCAGATGCTGATTCACTGTGGCTGCCTCCTTGAACATAACCCAGCTGGTTCTTTCAAAGCAGTCTTGGAGGGTCTCTACAGCCCCCTGGGGCCATACCCTGATTTGTTTCTTTGTGGGTTTCTCTCTAACCAGTGTAGGTTTGTAAGCTGGCGATAGCAAGATGGTATAATGGTCAGAGTTTCTCATTTGTGGATGTTGCACTGCTTTATAAGCTTTCTTTAAGTTTGTGTACACCTTGTCCAGGATATATCACCCCTTGTAGGAATGTCCACATACTGATGGTAGTGTAGGAGTATTTCTTTCAGATCTGCTTTATTAAAGCCACCAGCTGCCACATGTACAAAGTAAGGATATTTGCTCTGCAGCTCACCTATATGATTGCATAGTTTATTTAGAGCCTCAGTGGTATTAGCATTAGGTGGGATATGCACCACTGTTACACTGACCCCATTCAGTTCCCTGGGCAAGTAAAATGGTCTACATTTAATGGACAGGAACTCTAAGTTTTCACAGCAGTGTACTAGTATGATTTCAAAGTTGCTTCCCCATCTTTTGTTAACATAGATGTAGACTCCACCTCCTCTGGCCTTTCCACATAGTACATGTTTTCTGTCTGCATGAAACAGTGTAAAATTCTCTACATTTACTGCACTATCATTTATCTTGTCATGCAGCCACGTCTCAGTAATCAAAAATAAACAAGTATTTCTCACCTTGTTCTTGTTGGAAAGTTCTAGTCTGAAGTAGTCCATCTTGCTATCCAGTAATCTCACATTAGCTAGCAGTATAGTTGGTAGTACAGGCCTGTAAGAGTTTGCTTTTAACTTTACATCAATAGCTGCTCTGCAGCCTATTTTCCTTGTTCTCTGACATCTCTTTCCCTTTTTTCTTGTCCAGCATATTCCAGAAACCTGCTCTACTAGTTTCAGGCACTTTAGAGTGTGAAAAGTTTTAAAATACTCAGCTGTTGTAGCTCTGTGCAAGTAGTAGGCCCCAGATAGTCTGCAGACTTCAAGGCGACCAACCAGCAACGTGTAAATGTCGACTGTTAAATTTCTAGTAACTTCTGTCTACTATATACTAGGAGCCACGAGCCACACGAACTGACTTTATTCAGTAAAAAAAGCACACAAATACACCGAGAAACTCTGAACTACTTCTCCGCATTTTTCGTTAACAATGTAACTTCATCAGCACACTAATAACTTTCAAACTCTTGTTTTATGTAGTCTTGTGACATTAATTAACCAACCAGTGAATACATTTAATTAGGTGGATTAATTTAAAAGTTGATTCGAAGGGTTACCATACATTTATTCAACCCTTCGAAGAACTTTAAAATTATCCTTTACATGCAGTTTGATTCCAAAGCCATGATTGGGAAAATATAATAGAAGTAAGGGAATTGTATTGGCAACTGGTACTAGAGGCTAATAAAAAGCCAGGATTAAATGAACATGTTTCTATGGTTCCTATATTGAAATTAAGAGCAGCTAGACTATGAATTGGATTTTATTATTTTATATATATATATATATATATATATATATATATATATATATATATATATATATATAAAATGTTTAATATATTTATATAATTATATAACAGGTTTTGGATATTCATAATGTTTTTAGAGAGAGTATTTTAAGGTAGATTAAGTAAAATTATGATGAATGTATTTTATATAAGCAAAGGTATGTGGTTTTATAAGTTATAAGAAATACTTGTAATTTGCACAAAGTGTCACAAGATGGCGATATTTAGCTATATTCATTTCACAGCTTCTTGAAATGATTTTATTTATTTATTTATTTATTTATTTATTTATTTTATATTTGTTGACCGGGCTAGTCTAGCTGGATACATATCCATTTTCAGTAGAGGCCCAGAGAGAAAAGCTCCAAGTATGAGAAGATTACTCCATACAATAGTTAGAATAAAAAAACAAGCTTAAAATCCATTATAAAGCAAAAAATGTTTGTAAAGAGAGTACAAGTAATTTGTGTGATCCAAGTTACAGAGTCATGGTATAGGTTTAAGCAGCAATCAAGCCATGAGTTTTCTGGTACAACAAGTTTATACAATATTTGAAAAAAAAAAAAAAACTGACATTCACTTAGTCAAAGAAGGAGAAAGAGAGTAGGCTGGAAAATATAAATAGTAGTAAAGAGTTAGCTTGTAATAATTAAAAGTGTGGTGGGGCAGGAGCCCAGGAGGCAGGGGAAAAGGGGAAGTGAAAGGAAGATAAGTAATGTTTAGTCAGGCATTGAGCAGGGACAAAGCCAATGTATTTTTAGGTGATCTTTGAGGTGTTTCTTAAAGAGTGGAGTAGATGAGAGAGAGGTTAGTGTTTTAGGAAGGTTGTTCCAGATTCTGCCAGCGACATTGGTAAAGAGTGAGTCACCAGCTTTGTTGCTGGATTTATTGTTGGCAATTAGTAACTTGCTAGCTGAGCGTAGTGTTGTAAGATTTTTATATGAGGAGAACAGGTTAGAGAGGATAGGAGTATTAGTAAGGTGGTACAGAATTTTTTGTGTGATCACAAGTTGATTGTATCGTAGTTGGTTTTGTGGTTCTAACCATTTGAGTTGTTTGAGGTTGAGACAGTGGTGGGTTCTATAGGGAGAGCCAGTGGCAAATCTAACTATATTATTATAGCTAGTTTCAAGCTTGGTAAGATTGTGCTTAGATAGATTGGTATAAATGGCAGAAGCATAGAATAGGGTAAGATGAGCCTGGGCAATGGGGGTTCTAGCCAGTTGTGTAAGGAATGGTTTGATTCTATACAGAGAGCCTAGTTTTTTATTGATAGTTTGAATAGTATTATTGATATGGTCATCAAAGCTGAGGTTATGATCAATGGTTATGCCCAGAAGGCGTGCAGTAGGATCAGGGGAAATACAAGTTCCATTATAGGAGGTAATAGTGAAGTGGATCTGTGGAGATTTTTGGGTGGGAGTGAAGAGTAATAATTTGTTTTTTTTTTGGGTTGAGGAGGAGACATTGATCAGTAAACCACTTTTCAACAGAGTTAAATACAGTTTGAGTAAGGGTTTGGAGAGAGGATGCGGACTTAGCAGTACAGATCAGAGTAGAGTCATCAGCGTATTGTATGCAAGTGGCTTGTGGAACAACAGTGTAGAGATTGTTAATATAAAATAGAAAAAAGAAGAGGGCCTAGGATAGAGCCTTGAGGGACTCCAGTGTTCACAGGGAGGGGTGTGGAAAAATTATTGTCCCAGAGCACTGCTTGATGTCTGTTATCTAGATAGGATTTAAACCAAAGAATAGCTTGTGGGTCAAGAGATTGGGCTTTTAGAGTACTGATAAGTAAGCTATGGTTGACCATATCAAAAGCTTTTGATAGGTCTATAAATAGAGCAGATGAGAGAGAGTTATTGTTTCGATTCCTGTTAATACAGTCAGTAAAGCTTAGTAGGGCAGTAGTGGTGCTATGAAAGGGTCTAAAGCCATGCTGACAGTTAGCAAGTTAGTTGTTATGGAGCAGGTGTTGAAGTAGTTGATGGTGGATACATTTTTCCATTATTTTGGCTAATGGAGAGAGTAAAGCAATTGGTCGGTAGTTGGAAATGTCAGTGGATTTACCTTCTTTATGCAAAGGGATTATATGGGATACTTTCCATATGGAAGGGATGGTACCTTCTGTGATTGTTCTGTTTATAAGGATGGATATTGGATAAGCTAAGGCTTTGGCAGCTACTTGAAGGTATTCTGCTGGAAGGTTATCAGCAGAGGGAGTACAAGGTTTGAGTTTCTGAAGGAGTTTACAGATAAAGGAAGTTGGAACAGGTTGTAAATGTAAGAAGGGAATTGAACTGTTTGTATTTTGTAAAGGAGAGGGGGAGGTGGTGGGTGTTAGTGTTTTTGTTAAAGTTTGAATAGCTTCAATGAAGTAGTTGTTAAAGGTATTGGCTATTTGCAAAGGACTATCATGGGGAATAGAGTTTGAGGCTGGAGTTCTAGCCTTTTTAAAGTAAATAATAAGATATCCTTATTATATACTTCTTGTTTATACAATTCCTTATCTGCATTGTCTTAAGTACTGATTTATATTATATAATTCAGCATATATGGCTTTGGAAACAAACTGCATGTAAAGGATAATTTTAAAGTTCTTTGAAGGGTTAAATAAATGTATGGTAAGCCTTCGAATTAACTTTTAAATTAATCCAGCTAATTAAATGTATTCACGGGTTGGTTAATTAATGTCACAAGACTACATAAAACAAGAGTTTGAAAGTTATTAGTGTGCTGATGAAATTACATTGTTAACGAAAAACACGGAGAAGTAGTTCAGCGTTTCTCAGTGTATTTGTGTGCTTTTTTACTGAATAAAGTCAGTTTGTGTGGCTCCTAGTGCTTCTGTTTTTCATTGTGGTCAAGTTGTAGTATTGAGGCACTCATTCTTCCAGTATTTGGTTTGGTTCTGTCTACTATAAGTTATTGTACCTTCAATTGGAAGTGCAGAAACTGATTTTTTCAAGATTTTCTTTGCAAAAGAAGACAAAATATACATATCTCTAGAATGAGCTGACACAGCCACAGCCACACAGGGTGCTGCCATTTTTTCCTAGGCATCGGACTCTGTCTCAATAACCAGATTAATACAAAATCAATAACTTTCATTAACATTTTTGCTTAATTCTCAGTTTTCACACTGGGAGAGCTCCAGCTAATACTTTGCTCAGTCAGCTGTAGTATTGTGTCTTGAGGACTGAGTATCATTAAATTATCACTAGAAGCAATGCTAGTGATGCAGGCACAACACTGACTGCCCATTGATTTTAAAAAGTATAGAACCAGCCATTTTACATTAAGAAGTTTTTTTTCTGCACTCTTGTAGCAGAAATGTGCTGATCTAAACCTATCTGATTAGGGGTTTGTTGGTGGAAGGGAAGGCTTATTGTGTGTTTTCCTTATTGGTAGTTAACTTAAACCCTTTTCCTTTTTTGCCTGTTTGTAAGCCTTGCATTTGCATGAAGCTGCTCTTAGCACAGTGGTTAGTAGTGGCCTGTAAAGACAGAAATGCTCTGAAGATAAAATTTCCCTAAAATAACTATCACTGCTCTAGGAACAATTAAGTAGCGTGCTGAGCAGCATCACTCTGTTGGTAAATCTTAGGCTACATAAACTATAGTTCCCACTCATAGTCTTTGTGCTACCAGAACATTCCAGTCTAATTAACCCATTCCTTTCTCTGATAAAACCCACAGTAGGAACCTGATATCATGGATGGGCATTTTCCTACCATCTCTGTATCCAGCCTGACAGACATGGGCATCCTGAGGCAATGTAGCAGTTGTCTCATGTATACTGGCAACCACTTAATCCTGAAACAAACAAGTAGTATATGTGACAGATGTAATTATACTATGAAAATGGAGGCAAGGCTCTCACATACAGCTAAATCAGATGCCAAACAGGTGGTCAGCACACACACATCACATCCAGCACTAAATAAGGATTTGACACATAAACCCATGGATACCCTTCAGATTGTCGAATGGCCAGAATGTCGAACCAAAATGAAAAAATAGTTTTTTTAGAACATTGAACCGTTTGCATTGAGATCGTTAGAGGAAAAATTCCCATTTACTTCAATGTAAGTGTGCGATTTTGGAGTTGGTATATTTAAGTAGCAGGGGGTGTGGGGTGCAAGGGGCATAGCCACCCTGCTGCAGCAAAAAAACACATTTTTTTTTATTTAAGTTTTGATGTTCTGAGGTTTCATGCATATGGCCTTGGTCATATGCAGTTCGATGTTCCAGCAGTTCAATAATCTGAAGTAGACCCAAACCTACATATGCAGAGGTACTCACTAATAAAGTACCAAAAAGTCAGAGACCTTCTGAATGCCAGCTTCAGAAACCACATATATACACAACAAAGCAAACTCAGAGGCCTTCCAAATGGCAACTTCAGAAACCACATATACACACAACAAAGCAAACAACCACAACATATAATAATACATACACCAGTGTCTCACCAAAGAAGCCCATATGGCAGAACATCACAAAACCTAACATACTGGTCATTAGATACTCCAAAGTGAGACACAAGGATGTCCCCCTCATGTGGCTGGATAAGGAGAAGGTTACAGTTAGCTGTCTGTCAGGTGCTAGGATCTGTCACATCACACTAGCACTCAAGTCACTCAGCCAAAAGTACCAATATGACTCTGTCATAGTCCTTGTGGGTGTGAATGACCTGAGACATACCTCCCTGAACTAAATGAAGAGAGACATGATTGAGCTCTTAGATTATGTGTCACAGGGAGGTTTGAGATTAGCCTTGAGCGGCATTCTACCTTCACCAAGGATGATGCCACAATACAATCAAAGAATGACTGACCTTAACAATTGGCTTAACTTTTGGTGTCAGTCCAAGGGAATCCAACATTTGTCGGTCTGGGGGGACATGATCAACAAGCCATGCTGTTTTGCCAGAGAGATGATCTACACCTGTCTCCTCTAGGTTTTCAGATATTGGCAAAGGCTTTAGCCACCTCTATAGTGCGTATTTAAGGCAGTGTCAAAGTTACCATTCTCCTAATTTAACGTCATTTTCTCTATATAAGCTCAAGGTACTGCTGCTCAATACTAGAAATCTAAACAAGAAACTGCACTCCCTAGAACCACTCTTCACTTCGGAAAATGCTGATGTCTCTGCAGTCACTGAGACATGGTTCAAAGACACGGAATGCATCCCAGCCATTCAAGGCTACAATGCCTTTCATATGCTCAGACCACCAACTGAGCAAGAAACACCAAAAGAGGAAGTGTATCCATCTTCATAAAGGATAAGTACACCTCAAGACTGGTCAAACAGTACAACTCTCTCGAGCTACTCCACATGCAACAAACTAACCATAGGCAAAATCCCTACCACATCATCGATAGCTGTTGGTTCCTCTGCCATGAACCAGGAAAAATATCCCTGCATATCTGCTCGTACTGGAGTTACTCACCATGTGCCCAATACCTTACTCATGGATGATTTTAACTATCGTAACATTGACTGGGGAACATACATGACCACTAACATACAGGCTCAGAGGTTCTTGGACTTTGTCAGTGCAAATGCTCTGGAACAGCAGGTCAGCACACCCACTAGGAGCTCAAATATCTTGGACATAGTACTCACTAACATGGGGGAGCATTGCACCCTCACATGTCCTCTTTGGTAAGATCGAACCACAAAATGGTCTCCTTTGAAATAAATATAAGGCCAGATACCACATTAAGGTGAAAAACGGTAAAGAATTTGTCTGAGACAAATTATCTCCTGCTAAGCAATGGCATAATAAATTTCAAAGCTCCCCCAAACCCAGAAAACACAGAATCCTATGCAGATGTGTACACCAATGCCCTTTATACCCACTTAAGCAGTTGTATAGAATTGTCAGTACCGGACCGTATTTAACCCAGATCTTGCCAGGAAAACCAAGCCACCCTGGTGGACCTCTGGTATAAACTGGCCATACAAAAAATAAAATAATGATGTCCAAAAATAAGCAGGAACATGCTCAGCAGAGGAGATCTGGTCAAGTCCTCAAAAGCAAATTATGAAGCAAAAATATTCTTCCTAACCAAGAAAAATCACAAAGCATTTTTTAACTGCATCTGAAATCGTAAGGGTACTATGCAGCTATGTGCAGAGCTGGCTGTGGATGGCACTACCCATACTCAACTGGAGGAAATAGCCAACCTGCTAGTCAACAGATTTGGATCAAACCTCATCCCTCTGTCCCTACCTTTTGTCCCCCAGAGTATACCTGCCACCATTCCTCAGCCTATTATTTTGAGAGCTGGTCATCTCTATGCTCTCTAAGGCTAAAAACATTAATAACTTAAAACATGAACTAGCAGACCCACGTGGATCCCTATTTAACTACAGCCTCCAGATAGGTTGTGTTCCGGAAGATTGGACGACAGCAACAGTCATCCCTCTGAACAAAGAGGAACCAAAAAAATTGATCCAGGGAATTATAGACCCATAAGCTTGACTAGCCTCATCTGTAAGGCCATGGAAAGAATAATCATGGACCTAATCAACAAGGACACAGTTAATCTCCAGACTCTGGACCCTATCCAGTTGGATTCATTAAGAGCAGATCATGTCTGTTAAATCTGTTTGACTTTTTTGAGAAGGTCACCAAGACCATTCCTGAGGAACGGACTATGCATACTACCTACCTTGACCTGCCCAAGTTATTGACTCAGTTCCCCACTAAGGCATTATAGAGAAAATCTCTCAGCTGTGCATTAACCCCTGCATTACCATGTGGGTAGACAAATGGCTTACTGCCAGGACACATTCTATCAAAGTGGATGAATTCACCTCTAGCAAGAGGCCAGTCACTAGTGTCCTACCACAGGGTTCTGTACTAGACCCTCTCCTATTTGATATTTATTTCTCAGAAGTCAAGGCAAATGTAGATGGCCTTTGGCTGACCAGGTTTCCAGATTACTGCAAATTGGGGGCAATCAATGAATCCCCAAATACTGATATACTGAAGAAAGGATTAATGCAGACAAATAAAGGGTGCCAGAGCCATGGATTGAAACTAAATGCAAAAAAATGCATAATTATTCAAAGCAAATACCCCAGCTAATTACAATATAGACAGCACCACCTAAGAGTAGACTAAGTGGTACATGATATGGGCACTCAGGTTGATAGTAATCTGAACTTCTACCACCATGTGTCCACAATGGTAAGAAAGTCGTTCTATGTGGTGCAACTTATAAGTAAGGGCATGGCATGTACATCAAATGATTTTATAATTCCATTGTACTAGGCCCTCATCAGACCAGTGAGTACAATAAACCCTTTTTGCATGTACCTCATCAGACATCTGCAACAGCTGGAGCAACCCCAAAGGTTTCTCACCAGGAAGATACAGGTATAAAAAGCAAGTACTACATAGAAATATTGAAAGTCGTATCACTGTATTCTGTCTGCCACAGACTGCTAAGGAGTGATCTGTGTCTGGCCTACAGAGCAGTCTTCATTCTGGTCCTGATGGAAATGTTACACATTCATAAATCAAACTGTACAATGGTCACTAGTTCATGGATCTTAACCTAGCCTCTGACATAAATAAATCATGTTGAAGAGATAGATATTTCTCTCAGAGACTACCCCTTCTCTGGAACAAGTTTCTCATTCACATGAAGCAAAGCCCTTCCCTGAACCTTTTCAGGCAGAATTTAGAACAATGGATGGATAATCATAAATTTACTCCTGGCGTGGTGCCCATGTCCCTCACGGACAGAGGTACTCGGTGTTAGGTACCACAGCATAGGCCCATATCTCTGTGAACTTAATTCACCTAGCTATTAAAAACTGGAAACTCTGGTTAAATATATCTAGGCTTGTAAGGGCTCTTGTGCCATTAGCCTAGGAACCTATGTGAACAGGAGCTGAAATACATGCAACTGTCTGGTAAAATACTTTTAAAAGAGCTTTCAGAAAGTGTCAACAGCATGATATTTACTGTAAAGTAAGACAAACTGAGGATTTCTGCAGCACCAAAAGCTCTCAGCAAATGGATAAGGGAGCATTATCCTTGGCAGACTGTGTAAGATGCAAATGCTACTACACCTAACACAAAGTTTTTTTCAGTACATGATGTTAGATACTGACGAATCAGTTGCAATTGTTATGTGAACATGTAGCACATATTAGTCTCTTTAAAAGGAGTTTACACACACACACACACACACACACACACACACACACACACACACACACACACATATACATTATGCATAGGAACCAACCCTGGATCAAACACTCAAATATGATCTCAGAATGCTGGCATTACTTTGTACAAGACTGCGATACAACAGGGAGTGGGAATATGCCTTTTCTCCATTGTTGTGCAATCTCAGAGTTGGTATGCATAATCAGCAGGAATAGTGGGAGTGCAGGGTGTTTCCTTCCCTGCAGAAAGTATTTTTGTTTTTTGCATATGTGTGTGTGGAGGGGGTATATGTATATGTACATGTGTGTGTGTATGTGTGTCTCTGTCTTTATATATATATGTGTGTGTGTGTGTGTGTGTGTGTGTGTGTGTATAATGTACAGATATATTTATATATCTGTAAATACATATAAAAATATATATATATATACATAGAGAGAGAGAGGCAGCATTCTACCTTCTCTAAGGATGATGCTATATGAGCACAAAAAACAAAAATTACTTCAACAATTGGCTCAGTTTTTGGTGATGTTCAAAGGAGGTCCAATATTTGTCAGCTTGGGTATGATCAATAGCCCATGCTGCTTTACCAGGGAAGGCCTGCATCTGTCCCCTGTACGTTTTTGATTATTGGCAAAGACACTGTCTCCCTCATAGTGCCTTTTTAGGCAAGGCCAACCTGATAAATCTGCCAACATAATGAAACACAGAAAGGAAAATATGAACGTGTTAATGATCAATGCTAGGAGCCTAAAGAAGAAATTCCACTCCCTACAGGCCCTTCTTACCCTGGAAGACATTGACATCTGTGTAGTGACTGAGGCAGGGTTTAAAATAGTGGCAAGCACTCCATCTGTGCAGGGATATAATGCCGTCCACATGTTTGACCAGCTACTGTGCAGTAGGGGAAAAAAAGTGGAGGTGCCTCAGTCTACATCCAGAAGAGACTCACATCAAGGCTGGTAAAACAGCATGATGCACTATAGCTTCTTTGTGTCCAAATAGCCATAAGAAAGGTCCTTTACCATATATGAGCTAGCTATAGAACTCCCTCTGTGACACAAGAGAGCCACAATGCCTATCTACAGGAACTAAGATCAGTCAGTGTTAAACGCAATACCATTTTCCTTAGTGATCTAAACTATCCACTTATAGACTGGAAAACCTACACCACAGCTAGTGCACAAGCACAGAAATTCCTGGACTTTGTCAATACAAATGCACTGGAACAATCAGAGTACCCACTACTGGTAATAGCATCTTGGATCTTGCCCTTATGAATATGGGAGTATCTTGTATTATCCTTTGCATATCTTCATCACTTGTTTGGTCTAACCACAAAGCAATCTCCTTCAAAATAAAATTGAAACCAGAGATCCCTTCTACTAAAAGTACCTTTAGAAATTTCTTTAAGACAAACTATTTACTCCTAAGTGATACACCAGTAAGCTTCAAATACTCACTAAATGCAGTTAACTCCACTTAATATGCTGAAATGTACACTACTATAGCAGCATATAAACAGAACAAATGCAGGGCAAACTCCAGAAACGAACCCACATAGTGGAACCATAATATCAACAAGTTTTGTAATAAAATAAAAATGATTTTGACCGAAATTAAGAAGATTAATTCCCAGAATGTTGAAGCTCTTGTCAATGAAATAAATAAACAACTCCGAAGCTTTATAAAATCCAACAAAGCCAAGTTTGAGGCTAAAATAGCTATCTAAGCCAAATACAATTGCAAGGCATTTTTTAGTTATGTTCATAATCTCAAAAGCACAATGCAACAATGCATTGAGATGATTGTGAAGGATGTTACTTATACTGAGGCTGAAGATATAGGAAATATACTGTCCAATAAATTTAGCTCTAACTTTACCCCTCTGTCCCCTCAATCTGTCCCTTAAGATATACCTGAAACTGGTTCACCTCCAGCTATTACACAAGACCAAGTTCTAAAAGTGCTATCAAAAGCTAAAAATACTACATTGATGGGTCCTCATAGTATCCCTGGATGCATCTTAAATAGCATGAGACACTACTGTTCAATCTCAGCCTCCATACAGGTTTTGTACCAAGTGAATGGAAAACAGCTACAGCCATTCCCTGCATAAGGGAGGACCCTCCACAGACCCAGGCAGTAACAAACCCATAAGTCTGACCTGCCTCATATGCAATGCTATGGAAAGACTTATCATGGAACTAATCAGTCCAAACATAGGGAACCTCCAAACACTGGACCCATCTCAGTTTGGATTTATCAAGGGCAGGTCATGCTTACTCAACTTGGTGTTTTTTTTTTGAAAAGGTTACCAAAGCAATGGATGAAGGCCAAACAGTACACGCCACATATCTTGACCTGACCAAAGCCTTTGACACAGTTCCCCATTCAGGCATAGTAGAAAAGCTAAATAAATTGGGAATAAACTCCTATGTCACCCACTGGCTTGCCAACCGACTCACAGATAGGATGCAGATATTCAAAACATGGAAAGTTAACTCCACAAAAAAATCAGTCACCAGTGGAGTCCCCCAGGGCTTTGTGCTGGGACCTCTCCTGTTTGGGATCTACTTTTCTGAAGCAAAAGCCAATACTAAAGGGCTCTGGCTGACTATGTTTACAGATAACTGCAAGCTAGAGGCAACCATTGACTCTCCAAATGACTTAGCCATCTTGCAGGAAGGTTTGTTCCAAACAAATAACTAGTGTCAAACTCATGGACTGAAAATAAATACCAACAAATGCATTACTGTATCCTTTGGGAAGTCATCTACCCCAGGAAACTACCACATTGACAATGCATCCCTAAGAGTTGACCCAAATGTTTGGAATTTGGAAACTTATGTGGACAGTGACCTAACTTTTGACCAACATGTGTCCACTGATATAAGAAAGTCTTGATATATTGCACAGCCTATAAACAAAGGGATTGTGTCTAGATATAGGGATGTCATTGTCCCCCCTTTACTCTGCCTCATCAAGCCAGTATTTGAGTATAATGCCCCCTTTGGCTTGTATCTTTCCAGATACCTGCAACAACTGGAATACCCATAGAGGTACCTTGCTAAAAAGATCTAAAAAGCTATAAGGCCTAAACAACATATCCTGCAGATACTGACTCAAAGCCATGTCACTATACTTAGTATCCTACAGACTGCTAAGAGGTGACCTCTGTCTGGCATACAAGGCATCCACTGACCCATTACTAATGGATTTACTGCACATCAATAAATCAAATGTCATCAGAAATATTCTGTCTAGGGATATAAACCTTTTCTGTAACAACAACAGAACAGTTTGAAAGGGCAGGCATATCTCGCAGAAGATACCACTGCTCTGGAACAGACTCCCCATCTGCATAAAACAAAGTTTATCCCTGTCCATATTCAAGTGCAACTTGGATCTATGGATGGGAAACAGAAATTTTACCCTAGGACTTCCCCCTGTACTACTAATGGACAAAGACAGCTCTTAAATGCATTATGCCATGTATTGGTTCCCTCAAATTATCTATGGTATTACTATTATTTATTATTTTGCATTTGTTAACCAGGAAAGTCCGACTAGACACAGGTCCATTTTCAGCAGAGGCCCGGGGAGAAAAGCTCCAGATAAAAAAACATGCATACAGCAGTTAGTCAGTAATAACAAGCAGAATGAATGAATATCAAGTTACAACATAGTAAAGCAGCACCAGATTATACAATCATTCAGAAAGAATTGCACAAATCATAATAGCATGCAATACATAGTAAAAGCAATATTCACTGATAAGAATATTATTAATGGAACTACTATAGAAATCACAACTAGCAGAGGAATCACTCATATCAGTACTTTAAATGGGATACATAATATGATGCACTTATTGTGTTAGGGTGAGAACTTGTAGATGGACAGTAGATTGTTAAGTAAGTGTTTATCCTGGGGAGGCATAAGTGCATAACCAGTTATTCATAAAGTGTGTTTTGAGGAGTTTTTTAAATTGTTTAGTGGAGCTAATGGAAGTCAGGTGGGTAGGTAGGGAATTCCAACCTCAGAAATAGAGTAGCTGAAGAGTGATTTCCCAGCATCATTGTTATGTTTGATGACACCTAGGAGGTGCTATGTACTAGATCTTAGGGATTTAGTTGTGGAATAAGGTAGGATTATATTCTAGAGCACCAAGGTTTTATCAGGGTGGTGGTATAATTTTGTGCCAGTGACAATTGATTGCGTTGCAGTAGTTGAGGCATCTCCAGCCAGTTTAGTTGTTTGAGAGAAACACAGTGATGGGTCCTATATGAGGTCTCTGTAGCAAGCCTAGCAATCTTGTTGTAACAAGATTCTAATTTGTTTAGGTCAGCTTTGTGAAGGTTAGTTGGTATTGGGGGCTGCATACAGGAGGGTAGACAATAAATGTGTCCTAGCAATAGTAGCTTTTGTGTGTTTAGTGAGAAATTGCTTGTTCCGACAGAGCAGTCCTAGGTTTTTGTGAACTTTCTTGACAGTTTGGGTTATATGAATGTCAAATCCTAGGTTATCTATTTCTACACCTAACAGTTTAGTGTGGGTGGTTGGGGTGGTCATGGTTTTGTTATTGGACATGATGCTAAAGTTGTCACTTGGGGGGATCTACATGGGCTGAAGAGAAGAAGTTTTTTACTTTGGGTTGAGAATAAGCTGGGAGTTAGTGAACCAGGTCTCGGCTAATGAAAAACAGTTTTGGGTTAGGGAGTGAAGGTCATCTAATGTGTGGGCTACACATATGAGGGTGGTGTCATCAGCATATTGTACTACAGAGGCATTGGGTATGGAGGATGAGAGTTGATTGGTAAATAGAGAGAAGAGTAATTGGCCAAGGATGGAGCTTTGGCAGACACCCACGGATACTGGTAAGAGAGAGGACGATTGGTTCTGCCATTTTACTGCTTGCTGCCATTGTGATAGGTAGCTTTTAATCCATGAGATAGATGAGGGGCTGATGTTTAGGGTGGAAAGTGTATTAAGAAGTCTACTGTGGTTGACCATATCGCAAGCTTTAGATAGATCTATAAATATGGTAGAAACTAGTTGTCCCTTATTTCTGTGGTGGCTAACTGTGTTGGAAAAGGGCATTAGTGCCATGGAAGGGTATGAAGCCATGCTGATATGTAGATAACAGATTGTATTTTAGAAGGTAGTGCATTAGTTGAGCATGAGCAACTCTTTGTAAAACTTTTGATAAGGGTGATAGAATAGCAATTGGTCGGTAATTATTGAGTTCTAAGGAGTTACCTCCTTTGTGTAGCGGGATTATTTGGGAGGTTTTCCATATAGTAGGTACTTTGCTCTCTTTTTTGATTTCTCCAAGTCTTTTGGGTTTCTAATACCATGATGGGAATGGACCCCATTCCTAAGTCAGAGTACAATTAAAGTTCATGAAATTAGTATTATTTCACTCTTTCATGTTAGCCAAAAGTGTTTTTTGCAGTACCAGCAATGTGCCCAGCAGTCACTCCTTCTGCAATTCATATGGTGTTACATGAATTGGTAACATATCTAAATATGATTGTAAATTCTTTTTTTATAAGACCAGTTGCTCCTACTACTATTGGAACTGTCTGAGTATGTATCTTCCACATGGCTCTCGTTTCTGCCTGCAGATCAAGGTATTTTATGACTTTGTGTCTCTCTGTATGCAAGACACTATAGTCATTAGGTTTGGCAATTTCAATGATCAATGCTACTTTTGTCTTCTTTTCTTGGATCACTATGTCCGGTTTTCTAGCATCTATCTTTTGGACTGTTGGTATTGGGTGATCCCATGTGATGTAAACTTCATAATTTTCTATGATTCTCTGTGGCTCATGTTTCCATTGTTTTTCAGCCACTTCGATACCATAATGTTTGCACAATCTCCAGTGTAACAATCTCACCACATTATTATGCCTTTCAGTATACAGTCCCTCTGCCATTAGAGCATCGCAAACAGCAATAAGGTGTGTAACTGTTTCCAACTTGGTTCCACAAAACCTACATATGTCTGTTTCTCCCACATGTTCAATGGACTTAGTAAACCAGTGTGTACGCAGCCCACTATCTTGGGCTGCCAATATTAACCTTTCATTTCTTGATGTAAATTCACCTCTCCTTAACCATTCCTGCGTTCGTTCTTGATCAACATGAGGCTCTTCCAGAAATTTTTTATACTTGCTACTATATTTATGTTTTTTCCACATTTCTTGCCTTCTCATCTGATCCTTCACCTTATATTCCTTCTTTTCTTTTTTAGCACATTCAGTTGCTGCCTGGTTTTTATCCACTTCTGGTTTGATTTCCATTCCTGCTTGATGTCAATATGCTTCTGCTAAATTAAGCAGAGATTTCATCTTAGACTTATTCTCCTCATGTTTCAAAACTTTCACCACATTTGGATCTTGTGAGGCCAATAGATATGTGTGGACTCCCACGATTGCAGATCTATACATGTAATCAATTTCAAGGAGGCCCATCCATCCTTCAGAACGGGGGATATATAATCTTGGTATACACTGATTTTTATAAATCATTTAATGAGAATGAAGCATCCTTCTTGTTTTGATATCCAATCTATCCAACACTTTTTGGGGCCAGTCAATCAATCCAAAACTATAAGTTAGGACAGGAAGAGCAAATTGATTTATAGCTTGGATCTTGTTCCTAGATGTCAATGCTGTTTTCAGGATTAATTTAAGTCTTCTAAAGTACTCCTTACTAAGCCGTATTCACATTTGTTCATGTTTTGTTGCTGATCCTTCATCAGTTCTCCAGTATTTATACATCCCCTCTTGCTCAAGTTCTTTTATATCACATTCTTGTCCCAAACTGATGTTTTCCTGGTGCTGCAATTTTCCTTTTTAAAGGTTGCTTTTGCACATTTATCAAGACCAAATGACATTCCGATATCATCTGAAAAAGTTTTGACAACCTGTAGCTGTGCTTTCAGTTCCTCATCTGATGAGCTATACAATTTTAAATCATCAACAAAGAGAAGATGAGAAGTCATTAGACTTTGTTGTTTTCTAGAAGCCAAATTGTAGCCATGGCCTAGGCTGTTAAGTAAGCAGCTTAATAGGTTAATGGCAAGGCAGAATAACAAGGGTGACAGAGAGTCGCCCTGAAATATCCCCCTTTGAATTTTTATCCCTGGGATAATAATCTGTCCTTTATTATGGCTTAATTGCAAAGTGGTCTGCCACTGTTTCATGGTTACTGTAATGTAATCAATCAGTGTAGGGTGTATCTTATACATGTTTAAGCACTCTTTTATCCATGAATGTGGGATACTATCAAATGCTTTTTTGTAGTCAATCCATACCATACTTAGGTTCTTCCCCTTCTTACAATTCTCCACTATAACTTTGTTTAGCAAAAAATGGTCCTTTGTTCCATATGACTTTCTTTTATTGCCCTTTTGTTCTACTGCCATAATTGAGTTTTCTTCTAAATGACTATAAACTGTGTCAGCGTCAGTTCCCATGTATAGTTTGTATGTTGTCGGAAGACAAGTTATTGGTCTATAATTTTTAGAGTAGCTTGCAGGGTCACTCTTAAGTAAGAGCATTGTTTTTCCTGCTGTTAACCAGTGCGGTGTGTGTTCGGGGTGCATCTATAAATAGTTCTTACTTGTGGCTAAATCATTGTGCAAAGAAGTTAATACTTTAAGCCAAAAGTTAGGTACTGCATCTGGGCCTGGGGTTTTCCAGTTAGAGGCTTTTCTTAACTTTGTTTCAATCTCTCTAGTTGTTACTTCATCCCATTTCATACCCTGTACCTTTAAACTTCTTATTCTCTCTTTTACTTCTTCTATCCATTTAGCTTCTTTGTTATGTTCCACAGGATTTTCATAGATACTTCTCCAAAATGTATCTACTTCCTCTTTTTTTGGAGGTCTATCTATTCCTTTTACCTTATTTCCCAGTTCTCTATAAAACTTTTTTGGGTCATCAATAATTTGCTTATTTTTCCGTTTTTCCCTTATATTTATCTTCGTATCTTCTAAGTTTTTCCGCCTGTTTTGTAATTTTTTAGTTTGTTATCTCCAATAGTGCATAATAAATCCTGGTCTGTTCTAATACCATGCATTGCTTTTATCACATCTATCTTTCTTAATATTTTCATTGATCTGTTCCCTCTTCTATAATCTTCTAACAATGATACTTCTTGTCTTAGCTGCTTTATAGTTTTCTCTTTTCGATATTTAAATGATGGTATTTGCTGTTGCTCCCTCTTTTCCCTCACTACTCTATATTCTTGTGGTATAACTTTATCAGTTATTAACTTAGCAGCACAGTAATATAGTCTGTTTACTTCTGTTATATCGCATGGGTCTCTATGGACAGTAGTAATTACTGTGTTCATTTGTTTTATCAAGCTTCTGATTTTTGGGGTTTTATTAACCTTCTGCAGTCTATTTCTCTCATTGATCTTGATATATCTATCTTTGTCTATCAAATCAAGCAACTCTTTTCTTAACTCCTTTTCTTCCATACTGAGGGTGCATCCCTTGTTTTCTATTTCATGTAGGCATTCTATAAAAAGTTCTATAGCATCTTCCTGTGGCACATTCTCTTCAATTTCATCCTGTGTCTTCTGTTGTTCTGTCATATGGGAACTCACTGGCCTATCACTCCTCAACATTGACTGCATCAGAGTTTCCAGTTTCCTGTTTCTTTCCTTGCTGTCTAGCTTCAAATGAATGTTTATACTGGTTTCTTGTGGAAGGCTCCAAAATATCTTGATATGGCACCTGACCAGTTACTTCCTGTTCCATGGGGTTCCCCTTAATTTGAA
The DNA here is from genome assembly GCF_019279795.1 of Protopterus annectens. Taxonomy (NCBI): domain Eukaryota; kingdom Metazoa; phylum Chordata; order Ceratodontiformes; family Protopteridae; genus Protopterus; species Protopterus annectens. Next base: position 561,946,935 of record NC_056730.1, on the reverse strand, counting down.
TATTCATTGCTCTATCCTGTTGTGGTACTTTCTGTATTCGATTTTCTACACTGAATCCTTCTCTTTGCAGCTGTTCCATTACTTCAATTTCTATTTCTTTGACTTCTCCATTACTCATCTATTTTTCTACTTTTCCTTTTAGTCTTCTTATTTTTTTGTATTGTAAAGTTGTCCATATCCAGATTTCTTTGTCAATATTTTTCTTCAAATATCTTTAGTGCTGCTCTTTTTGTATTAATTTTGCTTTCTCCTTTGCATAAATATTACACCATATTAATTCTATTTTCCTTTCCTCTGTCCATATTTCTTCTTCACATGTCTCCTGGTCTTCTTGCTTTTCCTTATTCTAGGGACATACTCCAGCATACTGTGATGTAGTCTGTCTTAGACCTTCTACATTAAATCCTTCACTTTGCAGGCACTCCATAACTTCAGCTTCTATTTCTTTAACCTTTACTTTACTAATCGTCTTTTCTACATTATGTTTTTGTGTTACTAATCTTTTTATTGTGAAATTTTCCATATCTGGATCCCTTTGCCTGTATTTCTCTTTGAATACTTTTGAGACTGCCTTCTCTATATTAGTTAACTTTGCTTTCTCCTTTGCATAAATATTGCACCATATCAAATCTCCTTTTCTTTCCCATGTCCATATCTATTTTTTAGCTTTTTCAGATATTTCTAAGTTTTGTTATTTATATTTTTCCACTCTCAAAGGCTTCTTTTTCCAGAGAGATCAAAGTTTCTTGATCTATAATCTGTTTTTCAAAAATTTGTTGTATTAATGAACACAAATGTTTATCTGAAGCTTCTGACAGTTTTTCCTGCGAAAGTATTTTTCTTTCCTCTAATTTCTCTCTTAATCATTTTGTATATCTTGTATCCGGAAATTCTGGGCTTCTTGCACAATAATAACAATACATAATTTCTTTCTTATCCTCAATAGTCGACTGTATCATCTTTATGGCTCTTTTTTAGCCAATCAATTTTTGTCCTTTTTGTGGACTGCTGCTTCCTTCTACAACAGGGGGGCCATCCTCCTCCTGAGCCTGGCCTGGCCCCATTGTAGGAATATTTCCGTATTTTGAGGATTCTACACTGACATTTTTTCCAGTCCTGGCACCAGTGCACCTACCAGGATTGGGCACTTTTTTATCCTGGGTCTTGTGCCCCCAGTTATCTTTTTTTCATTTTTGATTTACTTCTGTCCATGATATATGCTATATAAATACAGTCTATATATCAGCATCGCCTTGGTGAGATTTTGTGAAAAACAGGTTCCACCTCGCAAAGGTACTCACCAAGACTTGAGGATGAATTTAATTTCAGCACTACTACACTCCTTTGCTTGTTGTCTTTTCATCTCTCCATCAGGACCCTCTCTCTGTTATTGATCTATTGATGAGAATGGAAACCAGATAGGTTATGGTCTTTCCAACCAGCTGAAGGAATTCTGCTGGTAAATTATTAATGGTCAGGGTGGTTGGTCTAAGTTTATGGAGGAGATTTAAGATGGAATTGGTTGACACTGGATGCAAGCTGAAGTGGGAGGTATTACCTTGTGCATTTGTGCTATTTGGTAAAGCTGCTAGGGTGGGGGCTAGGGTATAATCTCACTTATTCTCATTAGGGCTAATATATAATTTTCAACCATAGGTAAGGCCAATCTATAACCAAATGGGATAGGTTATTTTAAGCACAAAAAGGTAAATTGCCTAGGCTTAAAATGGTCAGCAAGGGTTACTTACCTATGAACCTACATATGTGCTTATGTATATGTGTGAATATATGTGTGCATATGTATCTATATCTATATATGTATATATAAATAGATATTTATATCTATATGCATATCTAAATATAAACATACATTGTGAGTGTGTGTATGTGTGTGTGTGTCTATATATATATATATATATATATATATATATATATATATATATATATATATACACACACACAAACATACACATATCAATAAGTGCTGATAATGTCAGCACAGAAAATGCTGTGGTATGTAAAATATAAAATGCATAATGATCCAACAAATAAGTAAATACAACAGGTAAAGTCCTTTTGGCCCTAAAAACAGACTTCATCAGAACCAAAACACAGAATAGCCCAACCATTTAAACTAATGGAAATCAGTCATGTGACCACTACAAATGTCATTATTGTATATGAATAATTACATTTAAAGTCACAGGATAATAAATGTAACTCTACTATGCACATCTAATTCATTTAATCTAAAACATATAAGTAAATACAGAAATAAAATAAGCTGTATTGGTTTGTTGATGAGTACAAAAATACTTTTAAATTGATGTATTACAACTTGTCAGCCTTTACTTTCAACACACTCACAATGGAAGTAGATTAATTTATAACGGAGGCTACTGTTGCATCAGGCAACAGCTGCAAAGTTCCCTTCATTCTAGCATATTTTCACAGTTACCACCTCTAATATTTTTTTTACTTTATCTACAACAAAAAAACAAAAACCTTTTAACAGTCACACATTGAATAGAATGTTCATATAGAGCATTATTCATATTATATGTTTTAATATAATTCATATGCTTATATATTCTAGACCTGACTTTTTCTATTTTTCCAATGTAAAATGCCTGGAATGATGAACATGTATTTGTATGTACCACCCCAGTGGTTTTGCAATTACAGAATTCTGGACAAGGTATTATTTTGCATAACCATGTGTTATAATAAATGGACTCTCAGAAATAAACCTGCAGTATTTATAGCTGCTGCATTTTGCCACTTTCTTCTCTCTTTTACTAGTATAAAAATGAACTTCTTTCCCCTTTTCAAATATTTTTTTTATATTAAAACCTCTCTTGCAGGAAAAAGACGGTTTGTCATCTAGTATTTTAATGTTATCATCATAATGTAAAATATTACTCCAATGTTTCTGTACAATCCCACGTACCTTATTTACAAAATTTATTGTTCATACTAGGTAAAACCATGCCATGTCTAAAATCCTTCTGATAATATTTTTCATACATATTGTTGTAATCACCACCTTTTAATGACAGTTTTAAAATATATTTCTCTTCTCTTAATCATGTTGTCAGCCAGACACATCATCATTTCTCTAGGGTAATTCTTAATGAACAAATTTTCACTACTTCTAGCTCCTTAAAATATCTTGATTGCTAACTAATCTTGATACTCTGATTAAAGGTCCTTTAACTATATTTTTCTTTTCCCACCCAGTGTGGTCACTGGTATAATCTATGTAAGAGTAAAAAAATGTAGGTTTTCAATATACCTTAAAACAAACTTCTCCATTATTTTTGTCCTTATAAAATGTAACATCCAAAATGCTGATGGTTTCTCTTGAGAAAGAGTAACTAAAACTCAATAATGAAGCAGATGTGTTGGCTTTATTTACAGATAATATTATTTTGTACCTGATAGAACCAGAAAAGGACATCTCAGTGTTGTGGGATATTCTGAGACAGTTCGGTTTATTTTATTTATTTTTGGGGGATATAAAAATAATGAAGATAAAACAAAGGCTATAACTATAAACTATGTATCCACATATGACTTGGTCTAGCAATACCCATATCTATGGGGACATGACAAAATTAAGTATTTAGGAGTATAGGTTAGAAAGGATTTGGTTATTTTTTATAATGCATGACAGAAACTGCATGTTATAAAGTAAAATGTTCTCAATTAACTGTGTGTGTAACAGGGATACTAAAGCAAACAGGTGCCCCTGTTTTTCCCTTCTTTTTTCTTTCTATTTGTACAGTTTAAGAAATGTAGCTACTGCAATGCAAAAAGAGAGGAAAAATCTGGAGAAAAGACCATGATACAAGAAAAATTGATATGCTTATTCTTACTTTTGCATAGGGGAATGACCAGATTAAGGCCCTTGGCTTGATCTAATAAGTTTTAAGAGGAAGCAAATAAAAAAAAGAACACTGAATATAATGAAAAGGTTTTCCTCTAGCAAATAAATGAGTGCTTGTAGTGGAGGCAACTGTGGATCTGGTTCTCATGTTTCTATGGAGACAATCTGATAAGCGGCAATAAAACAGAATGCTTCTTTCTTTCAGTTGTTAGAAGAAAATGCTTTCTGAAAGCATTCAAGTGTTTTTTTTTTTTCTAACATGGGAAAGGAGTAAAGTTAAGACAAAAACAGACAGCACTTAATGGAAGTAGAATCACAAGCTGTACCATGTGTCTTCATATAGATAACTTTCTTTATAGGTTAATTCAAGCCAGTGAGTATGGTTGTCAATCTGGGGCAATTGTTCCCATTAAAAGGATTACACTTCAAGTGTTTGTGTTAGTATTAAGTTAATATGTTTTAGGGGTGTCCTGGGTGTGTGTTTTTTGAGGGTTTTCATTAAAGCAAAGAGTTTTGTAAGATGTGACATAGGTTCAAATGGATATGACACGAAACAATTTTTGATCAACCTGCCAAACATTAGTGTATGTATGTAACACAAAAGCTGAAAGCAGACATTTAAAAAAGCTGTTACAAATAACAAGTGGGAATAATACCTTCTTAACATAATGTCAACACTTTTTATGTTATTTTTAAATGTGAATGGTCTCACAGATATATACAAAAAAGAAAGAGTAGTGAACTATATTAAAAATGCAGAGGGTAAATAGTTATGCTACAGTAGGCACATTTGGAAAGAACTAAGCATGTGAATTTGATAAAGAAAGGGTTTCAGGATGGTTATTCTGTGGAATATCTGGGAAAAAGGAAAAGGGAAATACTTATATTAATTGCAAGAGGAGTTCCTATAGTGATAGAAGAGCAAAAAAAGATAATAATGGTGGATTTGTAGTACTAAGGGGCTACTGGTAGTAGAAGACAATTACATAGGCATGTATTTATATTCCACCTAAAGGTGCTATAGTGAAACTTAAGAAAATTCTGGGAGAAATAATCAGCTTTCAGCAGAGAATATTACTTATAGGTGGGGACTGGAATTTGTCTTGCAGCAGTGAGGACGTATCTGGGGGCCCAAAAGGGAAAATATAACAAAACAGGGTAGATTTTTGAAGACATTTATAAAAATATTTGGCATGGAATGTGTGAATTCAGTAGTAGGAGTTTGGAGTGAATTTACATATTATTCCTCAAGGTACAAAAACTGGGATATGCTAGACAGAAATTATATGTCATGGGAACACGTGCATTTAATTGAAAATATTTCAGATCATGTGCCAATAATAACTAAAATAAAAATGCAGGGTAATGAAATAAAAATGAGACACTGGTGCTTCCCCACTTATCTGTTAAAATGAGAGTAATTTAAGGAATAGGAGGTAAAAATTATTCAGAAGTTATTAGGGAAGACAGAAATTTCTTCTGCAAATACAGTGTGATAAAATTAAAGTTGAGTTTAAAAATAGGGTGGAAAAAGAAAGAAAAATATGGTTATGAAATAACAAGAATTATTTAGTGAGACTGACAAAGGTTAAAGAATGCAGAACAGAAAGTTTTAATTTCACTAACTTAGAATATTTTAAAAAGTGGGCTAATTCATTTGATGAAAAGGGACTGTTTGACAAAGCAGGCCTTATTGGTAGAGACTTTAAAGGTGTTAATACTTTTCAAATGGATTCTTTGAAGGATGGCATATGTGAATTAGAAACCAAACTGTTTAAAAAGTACAAAACTGGACAATTTATATTTGGAGGAATGAATCAACAGGCAGATTGTACCACAGGATTTATGTATGTTTAAATACCCTAATGGTTTTGCTTATAGTGCTGACATGATTAAAGATTTTAATAATCTTTTTGATATGTTTGGCTTTGAGCTGCTGGCTATGATTATTAAATATAACAAAAGTAAGATTGACAACTTGTTAAAGGAAGCAGAAGCTTTAAGTAACATCATAAGAAGCATTTTATTATTTGATTATTATAAAGATATTTATGAGCATGCTTTTATTAGGATTGATAAAAATGTGAAGATATTGTTAAATGCAAACAAAAGAAGATTTTTAGGGCCTCCAAGCAGTATAATGACAATTTAGCATATCCTTTTAAAGGTAAGATTTTTAACAATCACAGAGGGCATACTTATACACTTAAAAATGTGGGTACAAATGAGATAAGAAAGGTGAATGTAGAAGAACGACAAGATACCTACAATCATAACTCCCCTAGCATTGTAACAGTAATAGATACCTCAGAATTCCCTCCTCTTAACAGCCCTAATGAACTAGGTAATGTTAATAACACCCTCTAAAAACTAACTTAAAAGTCTGGTTATACCCATGCACCAGTCCTGACTAGTAACCCTCCTTTTTACCTCCCTTTCTTCTCCCCTCCCCTAGCCACCCTGCCTTACACTGTCTGATCATTGCATTCCTTCCTCTGCAGGCTCTGGCTCACCCTTTACCCTCCTCTTCCCTCCTCATTCAATCTCTCAGACTTGTTGTAACATGCTTAACTACCTCACTTCATCTCAACTCCAAATACATATCCAACTAACTTACACCTAGCTTCCTCTCACTACCACGTATACTACTCACTCAGCCTCCTCTCTTACGCCTGTATCTTCCCCTTCCATCCCATTAGCCCTTCTAGCTTGTTCCACCTTCATGTGGGGCATCTGCTTTATATCTTTTTGAGTTTAGTGCAATATTTGTATATAAGATTTAGGTATATGAGTTTAGAACAGTATCCATTTGAGCTTAGTACTATCTGTATATACATCCTACCTTTATTCCTAGCCTCTAGCTAGATATTGGTATATCTGTTCATTACTATGTTTCATATTGTATGTATAGCTAATGTTTGCTGCAGTATGTATTATTTCTATTGTATAGATATTCAATTGTTCTTCATGTACTCTGCTGCCATTTATTGTTCTGTGGAGCATTTCTCCCTGGGCCTATGCTGAGAAAAGGATCTGTGTCCAGTTGGAATTTCCACGTAAACAAATGTAAATAAATAAAATAAATAAATAACACCTCAGATTTCACAAAGGTAAAAGGAAAAGAGAAATCCCAGGGGAAGGTAAAGAGAAAAACGAGGACTTAGTAAATTATAGTAGACACAGATGGGGTGACACACACTCTTAATGGCTACCACACTTACAATTATAGTAATGCCATAATCACCCCAGAACACTTTTATATTTTTGAGAAAGGTTTGAAATTTGTCCTGACATTTGTGACACTTCAGTTGAGTTAAAATTATTCATTAGGAAAATGAATCTAGCACATATTTTTGAAAGACATGAAAATACTTATGAGCATAAAAAGGAAGTGATCCACACAAAAAAGGTTTGTTCAACCCCTACTCCACCCTGTTTTACATGTTTTTGAATCAGCATGTATGGCTGATTGATATAAGGTTTCCACTGACAAGGATCATTACCAATATTACAATCTGACTCAGAAAAATATATGACTTTTAGGTGAACTGATTCATAATACTAACCTTAGAATTATGAAACCAGATAAGGATGAGGGTACTGTCCTTATAGACACAAATGACTATTTGTCTATAATGTTTAAAATTTTACAGGACACCAACACATACTTTCCAGTTTCAAGGAACAAAATCAATATTGCCTATCACAAAACTGACTTAATGCTAGAGGACTTGCTTGTGGATTGCAGAATTACCCCTAAAATCTATGATTTTCTAAAAGTAGAAGAACCTAGGGTCCCATCTTTTTTTTTTTTTGGAATCCCCAAGATCTACAAGAGCAATATAATTCCACAGTACAGACGAATAGTTGAAGCCAATGGATCTAAGACCCATCCTATAGTGGTCTATTTGATAAATCCCTGAAATTTGTTATGAACTCATATTCCCATATGATAAAAGATTCATGGGATTTTTTAGGAAGGTTGACCCAGAACCTTATATCTGACAACACAGGCATTCTCACTACTGATGTGGTAGATTTGTTCTCCTCTATCCCATCAGATGATGGTTTGGATTTTTTTCTATAACAGTCTGGTAAGCTTTGATATCTTAAAAGGACAAGACATAAATCTTTTTCTTGGAACTTACTATGATTGTGTTAGACAACAACTTCATTTTCTTCCAACAAAAAAGAGGTATTGCTATGGGCACTACTTGCGCCTCTCTTTAGGTGAACCTTGTTTTGTTAAGTTGAGAAAAGGAGTTCATATTTAATTCTAACTTTTGGAAACATACAAAATTATATACTAGATTTTGGATGGCATATTTATTGTTTGGGAAGGACCAGACAATATCATAGGAGACTTCATAGATATTTGAACACCACCGCCACTTTTTTGAAGTTTTCTTTCAGTTACAACAAATCTGAAATTAATTATTTATATACTAGAATTGAAGTACACAAAGGAAACTTTAGGTCTAGAATAGATAGAAAATCAACCTTCAGTAATCCTTATTGCCTTTTATGAGTGCACACCCATTTAAGCATAAAACGAATATTGTAAAAGGACAGTGTGTCAGAGCCACAAGGATGACCTCTAGCTACAATGACCTAGTGGAAGAGATTAAATGTATCAAGGAATTGTTTATCAAAAGGTGATATCCTAGTTAACTTGTTTTTGAGGTCTCTCAGGAAATACCCAAGGATGGGAGAAACAGTACAAGCCACTTTTATGGGTTACATGCAGTCATTCAGGGAGAGAACCTCTTAATTCTGAAGGGAAGTTTCACAAAGCAATGATAGTGGAATTCAGTATGCTCCACCATGTATTAAACCATAATTTCTAAAAACTGGAACATGTTAAGATTTAACCCTGAGTTGGCAGGAGTTCTAGGTACTGACCCAAATTTGTCTTTAAAACAGGGAGGAATTTTAAGGACATGTGTGAGGGAAATTTCAACAATAAAAGGAAAAAATATGGTGACAGCACCACCAACAGAAGGTTGGGAGGGTGGCCTAATGGTAAGGTGTTTGCCTTACAAACACAAGGTATAGGGTTTGAGTCTCACAAGGGATAACTGGCTAGGCTTAAAATGGCTCGCAAGGGCAGTTAGCTTAGTACTAATCTATGAACCTCTATGAACCTATAAAAATGTGGTAGCTGTGCTTACAGCAAATTTATTTTTGAGGGTGAAATAATCACCCTAGAAAATACAGTCCATAGTAAAATTTTTGTTAGAAAAGGAAATTGTTGCAGCATGGGGATTGTCTATTTAGCAATGTGCAAAAAATGCACATTTTTATACAGGGAAAACAGAAAGAATTCTAAAGAAGTGCATCTATGAGCACACTTATAGCATCAGAACCAAGAACATCAATAACACCCTATTTAAACACATATTGGTAAAGCCTACACACAATGAATTTTTATTTTGTATTTTCGAGATTATCAACATTGATCCCAGGGGTGGGGACTAGGACAATATACTTCAATACAAAGAGATACACTGGCAATTTAAACTTAATGCCTTTACCACCCTGGGGTTGAACAATTATGTCTCTGTAAAACCAGTATTGAAGTGTAGAGCCTTAAAGTTGTAGAAACAATGCATCTAGCATTTTAGCACATCTTTATACATTTATTTTATACACATCATTTTTTAACATTATGTTTTTATTTTCTATAGGGATTTTTACCATTTATTTATTCATTGAAAAGAAAAAAAATTAACCTGCAACACTACTAAAGGTAGTCCAGTCAGCAAAAGAAATCCAGAAAAACACAAACGGATGTACCACCATGGACTTGAAATTCACTGATAAAATCCAAATGCTGTAATAAAACATATAAACATTAAAACAAGCAAACGAGTGGATTAGCACTTTTGGCCGTAGCCTTCTTCATATCCTATCCAATTGCCCAATCATCAACCTTAAAAGCAGTCAATAACCAATCATAGTCCTTCAAAAGGCTCATCCCTTAGTCATTTAAAAAAACAGTAAAAGTGGCTATTGAGACCAGCCTCTATATACATCAATCAAATCGACTCTAGAGGAACACACCTCTATATCAATCCAGTCACCGAAGCTTTAAGTGAATATGCCCTTTAAACTGATTTCTACTTCCACTTTACTAAACCGCATTCCTTTAGAACTGGCTTAAGTGGTACTATTCTATTCAGCCCGGGTGGAAGATCAGCTCTCACTTCTATAATCCATCTAGTTTCCTCTACTTCGGTTTTATTAGATAAACCTCCTCCTCTTTTACTTTCTTTCATTTGTGTAAAAACCACGAATTTGAATTTATGAGTACTGTTTGCTTTTATATGATTATATAAAGCATTGGTTGATACTTGATTTCTTATGTCAGACAAATGATGGAAGATTCTTTCCTTAAAAGCTCTGTTGGTTTTGCCAACATAATAGGTGGGACATAAATCACAGGCAGCAATATAGACAATATTCCAACTATTACAGGTGGCATAACCATAAAACAAATACCTCAGTCCTGTTAAAGGATGTATGAATTCATTACTAGTGCGAATAAAGGGAAAGGCTTTACAAAAAACACACTTCCATGCGCCCTTCCATCTGTTGGTAGAATTCTGGTATGCATTCTTACTGCTTTCAAAGCCATCCTTAAAGCAAAGCAGACTCTTCAGATTTTTCTTATTTTTAAAGGCAAACCTCAGGGCTTCACCTACAATGTCTTTGATCTTTGTATCTGAGGTCAGGACTGGCCAATATTTCCTGATAACCTCAAAAATAACAGAGTTATTTTTGTGTTGTAAGTTAGGGTACATCTCAAAGCATTTGTTGCTTGATGTCACCCTGATAATTCATTCTTGATTGTCCCTCTCTTTGAATAATAAGGACAGCCTTTTTGTATCCTTAGGTTCATTGCATCTTCTGAACTCATACCTATCTTATTCTCATCATAGCCCCTTTACATACATTGTAGGTGAAGCCCCAAGGTTTGCCTTTAAAAATAAGAAAAATCTGAAGAGGCTGCTTTGCTTTAAGGATGGCAGTAAGAATGCATACCAGAATTCTACCAACAGATGGAAGGGCACATGGAAGTGTTGGTTTTGTAAAGCCTGTCCCTTTATTCTCACTAGTAATGAATTCATACAGCCTTCAACAGGACTGAGATATTTGTTTTATGGTTATGTCACCTGTAATAGCAGGAATATTATCTACATTATGCCCCACCTATTATGTTGGCAAGACTAACAGAGATTTTAAGGAAAGAATCTACTGTCATTTGTCTGACATAAGAAATCAAGAATCAACCAATGCTTTTTATAATCATATAAAAGCGAATACTACTCATAAATTCAAATTCATGGTTCTTACACAAATGAAAGAAAGTAAAAGAGGAGGGGATTTATCTAATAAAACTGAAGTAGAGGAAACTAGATGGATTACAGAAATGAGAGCCGATCTTCCACCTGAGCTGAATGGAACAGTACCACTTAAGCAGTTTAGTAAAGAGGAAGTAGAAATCAATTTAAAGGGTATATTCACTTAAAGCTTCAGAGATTGGCTTGATCTAGAGGTGTGTTCATCTAGAGTCAATTTGACTGGTGTATATAGAGGTTGGTCTCTATAGCCGCTTTTATTGGTTTTTGAAAATGACTAAGGTATGAGCCTTTTGAAGGACTATGATTGGTTATTGACTGCTTTTAAGGTTGGTGATTGGCCAGTTGGATAGGATCTGAAGAAGGCTATGGCCGAAAGTGCTAATCCACTCATTTGCTTGTTTTAATGTTTTTATGTTTTATTAAAGCATTTGGATTTTATCTGTGAATTTCAAGTCCATGGTGGTACGTCCGTTTGTGTTTTTCTGGATTTATTTATTCATTTAGTTTGACTGTATATTGTAATAAGAGTCCACTTTCTTTCATCACTTTTTAGCTTACCGTTGTTATATTTGCCATATTTACCCTATTTACTCTAATTAGTTATAAAAAGATAGTTTGAATGTTATACTTGTATGAACATGTTTATTATGGATTGATAGTAAATTCATTTAGTATAACATTATACTTTGTCTTCATAACAGCCTATATGGTTTTAAATCTGCTCGTGGTTTTCAACAACCTATATAAAAATACTGAAGTTGCCGTTTAAAAACTCTAACATTCTATAGTACTTTATTTCATTTTATTTGGTTTAAGCTTTCACTGAATTTTTCTCATAGTGACAACATTTTTATTGCTGGTTTTAGTTAGTAACTTTTAGAGATGGATATTTTTCTTTAAAGAATGATTACTTCACAAAACAATTAGAATTAATTATTTAATTGATTGTACTATATAAAGATCAGATGGTAGTGGATTTTGCAAAAAGGATGGACATGGCTGTGGTGAATATGTGTTTTAACAAGAGGGAGGAGCATAGGGTGCCATACAAGAGTGGAGGGAGATGCACACAGGTGGATTATATCCTATGCAGGAGGGCCAGTATGAAGGAGATTGGAGACTGTAAAATGGTGATGGGAGAAAGTGTAGTTAGGCAGCATAGAATGATGGTCTGTAGAATGACACTGATGATCAAGAAGAGGAGGAGGAGTGTGAGGGCAGCACCAAGGATCAAATGGTGGAAGCTGAAAAAGGATGATTGTGAGGTGGAGTTCAGGGAAGAGTTAAGACAGACACTGAGTGGCAGTGAAGTGTTACCGAATATCTGGGTAACTACAGCACAGCTAGTAAGGGAGACTGCTAGAAAGGTGCTTGGTGTGACATCTGGACAGAGGAAGGAGGACAAGGAAACCTGTTGGTGGAATGAGAAAGTACAGGAGAGTATATGGAGAAAGAGGTTGGCAAAGAAGAAGTGAGATTGTCAGAGAGATGAGGAAAATAGACAGGAGTATAAGGAGATGAGGTGCATGGTAAAGAGAGAGGTGGCAAAGGCTAAGGATAAGGCGTATAGAGAGTTGTATGAAAGGTTGGACACTAAGGAGGGAGAAAAGGACCTGTACCAACTGGCTAGACAGAGAGACCGAGCTAGTAAAGATGTGCAGCAGGTAAGGGTGATAAAGGACAATGAGGGAAACATACTCACTAGCGAGGAGAATGTGTTGAACAGATGGAAGGAGTACTTTGAGGGGCTGATGAATGAAGAGAATGAAAGAGAGAGAAGGCTGGATGATGTGGGGTTAGTGAATCAGGAAGTGCAATGGATTAGCAAGGCGGAAGTAAGGATAGCTATGAAGAGGATGAAGAATGGAAAGGCTGTTGGTCCAGATGACATACCTGTGGAAGCTTGGAGGTGTTTAGGAGAAATGGCAGTGGGATTTTTAACCAGATTGTTTAATGAAATCTTAGAAAGTGAGAGCATGCCTGAGGAATGGAGAAAAAGTGTTTTGGTACCAATTTTTAAGAATAAGGGTGATGTGCAGAGATGTAGTAACTACAGAGGGATAAAACTGATCAGTCACAGCATGAAATTATGGGAAAGGGTAGTGGAAGCTAGGATGAGAAAGGAGGTGATAATTAGTGATCAGCATTATGGTTTCATGCCAGGAAAGAGCACTACAGATGCAATGTTTGCTCTGAGAGTGTTGATGGAGAAGTACAGAGAAGGTCAGAAGGAGTTGCATTGCATCTTTGTGGACTTACAGAAAGCATATGACAGGATGCCTAGAAAGGAGTTGAGGTATTGCATGAGGAAGTTGGGAGTGGCAGAGAAGTATGTAAGAGTGGTACAGGATATGTACAAGGGTAGTGTGACAGCAGTGAGATCTGCAGTGGGAGTGACAGATGCGTTTAAGGTGGAGGTGGGATTACATCAAGGATCAGCTCTGAGCCCTTTCTTATTTGTACTGGTGATGGACAGGTTAACAGACGAGATCAGACAGAAGTCCCCGAGGACTATGATGTTTGCAGATGACATTGTCAGATGTAGTGAGAGTAGGGAACAAGTTGAGGAGACCCTGGAGAGGTGGAGATATGGTCTAGAGAGGAGAGGAATGAAGGTCAGCCAGACTAAGAAGGAATATATGTGTGAATATGAATGAAAGGGAGGATAGAGGAATGGTGAGGATGCAGGGAGTAGAGTTGGCGAAGGTGGATGAGTTTAAATACTTGGGATCAACAGTTCAGAGTAATGGCGAGTGTGGAGGAGAGGTGAAGAAGAGAGTACAGGCAGGGTGGAGTGGGTGGAGAAGAGTGTCAGGAGTGATTTGTGACAGATGAGTACCAGTAAGAGTGAAAGGGAAGGTCTACAAAAAGGTAGTGAGACCAGTTATGTTATATGGGTTGGAGACAGTGGCACTGACAAAAAGGCAGGAGTCAGAGCTGGATGTGGCAGAGTTAAAGATGTTAAGATTTGCACTGGGAGTGACGAGGGTAGACAGGATTAGGAATAAGTATATTAGAGGGTCAGCCCAGGTTGGACAGTTTGGAGACAAAGCCAGAGAGGCGAGATTGCATTGGTTTGGACATGTGCTGAGGAGGGATGCTGGGTATATTGGGAAAGGATGCTAAGGATGAATCTACCAGGTAAGAGGAAAAGAGGAAAGCCTAAGATAAGGTTTATGGATGTGGTTAGAGAGGACATGCAGGTGGTTGGTGTGACAGAGCAAGATGCAGAGGACAGGAAGAAATGGAAACAGGTGATCCGCTGTGGCGACCCCTAATCGGGGAAAGCCAAAAGAAGAAGAAGACTATATAATCCTGGATGTCTCATGCTTTATCCATTCTGATGAAGTCCTGATTTTAACAAGATGAAAGCGCTAAATCTACATGTTCTAATAAAGTATTTTATGACATGACTTTACATTCTGGTTCCTCCATTTGTATGCAGCACACTAGTCAGCCTGCAACCTTTCATTATTGTTTAAAGTTTCATGTTCAGGTGGTTTACCCTTTTTTTTTTGGTTACTGGTTTAATTGCAGAACAAGGGTAATCTCATAGAACATGAAGAGAAGCAATTGCAGAGTACTAAACAGAAAATAAGGGATTACCTTAGTAGTGTGCATGAGTTTAGAAATACTTCTGTTAAGCAACTGTTTTTTGATAATAGCTCCACAGCACAAAAACTTTTAGCACAACAACTCGGGCAACAGAAAGTAGAAAGGGTTGTTGCTAAGCATAGGGAGCCTATAACATCGTAGATAACCAGAGATCCTGTAGAGGTACTGGAAATGTTTCTGAAAGTTTATGAAAATCTGTATAAAACAGAGAAATATGGAAATCAAGAAAAGGTACAAATGGAAATGTTTATAGAAGAATTAAATATGCCACTGTTAGCGGTAGATGAGGCTCAATTACTAACAGGATAAGAAGAGATGAGGTAAAAATGGCGATAGTGTGATAAACTGAGAGACTGCCAGCCTAGCTACATAGAATTTTGTAAATAATTCTATGTCATTCTAATTAATATGATCCACAGGCTTGTGTTACAAATGTAAGAAAACTGTGTTATGTGCTGAGCTTCAAAAATGTAAGGAGTGTCTGTGTGTTTGTATATAAATCAAATCTCAGTGTGTGTGTGTCAGCTACTTGGGCAAGGACATGAAGCACTGGTTGGACAGAGAGGGTACTGGAGGTTTTGGCTTGACCACTCGGCCGAGATCTGAACCCTATAGCTGTGCCACTGGGGAGTCCTAGTGGTGACCTGGGGAGAAAGGGAGAATCCATCCCCAGACTGACTGTGATCTCTGTGTGCTCTTAACGGAAATTGTACTTTACTGTGTGTGTACTTGTTATCCTGCCAGTATGCATGTCCCTTACTGGTGTTAGTGGTGAGGATTGAGACTCCTTGATTACTGGGCAAGTGCATGGGCGTCACATATTAATTGTTTGGCAGTGGTGGGATATCCACATCAAATATTAATTGTTTGATTGTGGTGAGAAAGCCACATCACATATTAATTGGCTTGTAGTGGTGTGGATAGTGAATTCCTGTAGCTTGTATACAATGATCACTGAAAGTGTTTTTGTACTCTAAATCAGCCACGCAGTGAACATTCAGAGTTCAGATCACAATTGTTTTATTTCTTTTGTTAGCCTAGTCAGGGAGAGCAGACAAGCATGTCAGCAGATGAGTATGGCAAACTGACAAGGAGCCAGTGGGCTGAGATGTGCCAGGCTAAAGGACTGGTGCATGGAAATCTGACTAAAGCAGACATGATTGCAGTTTTGGTCACAGCTGCATCCGAGAATAGCAACCAGGGGGACGATCAGACTGGCCGTGGAGATGTACAACACTCAGAGAATGGACAGCTCAACCTTTCTGCAGAGGACTTAAAAATCCATCTGGAGCTAAACAGACGAGTTGGGGGCCAGGTGTTTGGAAATGGAAGCTGATGAGAAGGAGAGGCAGGAGATGCTGATTCTTTGCCAGAGTCATGCAGATAATGGGGAAGGGAGTAATCGAACCCCAGAAGCAACAAAGGTCAGTAAATTTCTTCCACAGTTTACAGAGGGGGATAATTTTGATAGTTTCATTCATATGTTTGAGAGGGTATGTAAACAGTATGATGTTCAACAAAGGCTCTGGGCACAGTTCCTGACCCCCTTACTCCATGGTAAAGCTGTAAATGTTCTATACCAAACTATCTGATGTTGACTTTTTAAATTATACTGTTGTAAAGAATTGTTTGCTAGAATTTTTTAAGCTAACACCTGAAGCTTATAGGAAAATGTTTTGTGAGCATAGACGCAAGACAGATAAAAATGTGTGTGAATATGTTGCTGAACTAAGCACTTATTTTCAAAGGTGGGTGAGTGGATGTTAGGTCATCACTTTTGAAGGGCTGGCTTTTGGTGAGGGAACAAGCCCTTAGCACTTTGCTTGAAGACATGAGGATCTGGTTAGCAGATAGACAATGCCTTACTGTAGATGAGTTAGGGAAGAAGGGAGACCTATACCTAGCAAGCAGGGCATCCCTGCATAAGAAAGGGACATCTAGTGCTGCTCAGAGTCTGCCATTAGCAGGGGAAGCCACTAGTCCAGGTACACGTCCAGGACCTAGGGTTAAATGTTTTAAATGCAACCAGTGGGGCCATGTGGCATATAGATATCCACAGAGGCAATGTGGGGAACAAAAGGGGGGAGAGCCAGTAATGACAAAATGCCAACAGTAGGTTGTCCTGAGACAAAAAGGATACCAAACTACCACAAGAGGTTATATCCTATCTTAGTGAATGGCAAAGAGACCATTGCTAAGAGAGACACAGCTTCTGACATAACCATTGTGAAGTCTGCAATGGTTACAGAGGAGCACTACATGCCTGAGCAGTCTACTCCAGTCAGAGCTTTAGGAGGGACCCCATTCCAAATACCTTTGGCTAGGGCTCACCTTGACTGGGAGGGTGGAAAAAGAAGCCAGCAAGTAGGTGTGTTTGAGGATATCCCTGCAGATGTCCTGATAGAGAATAGTTTTGATAATGCTGTACCATGTGCTCATGCATTTACACCCAGTCAGGCTTGGAGACAAGCATGTGGGTCTGGTAGCCTGGGTGAGACCCAGACAGACCGCACATATGCAGCCAGGACTGGTGAGGTGGTTACTTCAGGGAGGGAGCTACCCTGTAGCAGTGAGACTGAATGTGAACCACAGCTGCTTGTGGGTACTGATGTTCCCTTTGACAGAGTGACTGCAAAGGTAGAGGTGAGTAGTAGTACACAGGCTGACAGTGAGGCACTGGTGTCGGAGGATGCCAGACTTCCTGTGGAAGGGGAGCTGGTAAGGGTTACAAAGAGAGAGTTGAGACAGGATCAGCTCTCAGACCCTACATTACAAGGCCTGAGGCAGCTAGCTAGTGAGGCATGTGATTCTCAATGGAAGGGGGAATCTGTATATTGGAACAAAGGGTAGTGTCCAGAGCCTACCTTCTGGCACTTCTAGGCATAGCCCATGATATTCCCTTTGCAGGTCACATGGGCATAAAACATCAAAGAGGCATATTATGCAGAACTTTTATTTGCCTGGGATTTCCAGAGATGTAACAGAGCACTCCAGGACCTGTGAGCAGTGCCAAAAGGTAGGCAAGGCAGGAGACAAAGTGAAAGCTCCTTTGATGCCTTTGCCAGTGATTGAGGAGCCATTTCAGAGGGTAGCTATGGATATTGTGGGACTCCAAGTTCCACAGGGAAAAAGTATATCCTAGTGGTAGTAGATTATGGTACAATATACCCTAAGGCAGAGGCTCTGTCCTTCACTGAGGCAGAAAACGTGGCAAATGCTTTGTTAGAGATTTTCAGCAGGGTAGGTTTTCCATAAGAAATACTGACTGACAGAAGTGTCAGTTTCATGTTAGACCTGCTAACTTGTCTGTGGAAGTACTGTGGGGTGAAGCACCTAAAGACCACCCCCTACCATCCCCAGACTAATGGTCTTGTTGAGAGGTTAAATGCTACACTGAAGTCTGTGCTACAGGCATTTGCAGACCAGTCTAAGAGGGAGTGGGACAAACATTTGCCTCATCTGTTGTTTGCTTACAGAGATGTTCCGCAGGAATCCACAGGTTTTTCACCCTTTGAGTTGTTGTATGGGCATAGGGTGCGGGGGCCTCTAAACTTAATTTGAGATGAGTGGGAGGGTGAGTATGAATCTTGCCAAAGGTCTGTTGTGGCATATGTCCTAAACCTCAAGACAAGGCTCAGGGAACTCATGGGCTTGGCCCAGGAGAACCTGGCCGAAGCTCAAAAACAGAAAAAGGTCTGTTATGACAGGAATTCTCGATCTAGAGAGTATGATGTAGGGAAGCAGGTAATGGTTCTCATTCCTGTCAGACACAAGCTGCAGGCAGCCTGGGAGGGAACTTACAAGGTGCTAAGGAAGGTCAGTGATGTTAACTACATGGTGGAACTGCTAGGCAGGAGGCAGGACCACAAATTGTACCATGTCAACATGATGAAACCTTACCATGACAGGGAAGCCCTTGTGCTAAGTATTTGCAGTGGATTGCAGGAGGAGTCTTAGGGAGATCTGGTAGCTGATCACCTCAGTGAGGCTTGGACTGACACCTCAGTAGAAGGGGTAGCAACAACCCAGCAGCTATCTCCAACTCAGGTTCAAGAAATCTGAGCAGTATTACAGGAGTTTGGGGACATTTTCACTGGAAAACCAGGGTGCACCCACTTGGTGCAGCACCAGGTGGATACAGGACCCCAAAGGCCTATTAGACAGGCCCTTTATAGAGTGCCTGAGAGAGTCAAACAGACTCTGAGGAATGAGATACAGGAAGTGTTGGAACTAGGGGTAATTCAAGAGTCCAACAGTCCCTGGGCCTCCCCAGTGGTGCTGGTGCCAAAGAAGGATGGCAGCACCAGGTTCTGTCTGGACTACAGGAAATTAAAGAGTCACACAGAGTCAGATGCTTGCCCCATGCCTATGACAGATGAAGCCCTAGAGCAGCTGGGTGGGGCTAAGTATTTTGCCACCATTGATCTTACCACGGGTTACTGGCAGGTGCCCTTGACTCCCATTGCTAGATAGAGATCAGCATTTGTGACTCCTTTTGGCTTGTATGAGTTCATAAAAATGCCCTTTGGGATGAAAAATGCCACAGAGACTTTCCAGAGGCTGGTAGGTCATATCCTAGCAGGAACAGGACAGTTTGCCCTTGCTTACCTAGATGATATTGCCATCTACAGCCATTCCTGGCTAGAGCACCTTCAGCATGTCAGGGAGATGTTGAGCAAACTGCAGAGGGCAGGGTTGACCATTAAGCCTAGCAAATGTCAAGTGGGTATGGCAGAGGCATCCTACCTGAGACATAGAGTGGAGAGTGGTAAGATCAGGCCAGAACCTGCCAAAGTGGAAGTCATTCAGTCATGGCCTGCACCTGTTATTAAAAAGCAGGTGATGGGCATTTTTAGGGATAGTAGGGTACTACAGAAAGTTTGTCCCCAGTTATAGTACCATAGCTGCTCCCCTCACAGACCTGACAAGGAAAAACAGGCCAGATAAGGTAGTGTGGACCCCAGCATGTGAGCAGGCATTCCAGAAGGTTAAAGAAGCTTTGGGAGGACCCCCTTTGTTAGCCAGTTCAGATTATACCAAATAATTAGTTTTGCAGGTGGATGCTTTGAACCATAGGGTGGGGGCTATATTTGCCAGATTTCTTTGGAGGGAGAAGAGCACCCAGTGGTTTATCTTATAGGTTCATAGGTAAGTACTAGGCTAATGTTCCCAGAGCCAACACAAGCCTAGCCCAAGAATATTCGCAGTCATTCTGTTGCCAGACATTGGTTCATTGTGCCCCTGTCGAGCAAGGCTGTCGAAGAGATCCCTGGGGTGAATTTCCTGTTACCCATCCACTCATCAAGATTTATCTTGAAGAGGGATCATTCGTAGTCTCTAACCCAGGGAGGGATGCTATGCAAATGTAGAAAAGGAACGCCTAACCATAGTGTGGGCACTGCAGAAACTTCAGTCTTAGCTGTGTGAAAGAAAATTCACTTTAGTCACAGATCACAATCCCCTAACATGGCTACATTGAGCCAGCCAGGAAAATGCCAAGTTGCTAAGGTGGAGCCTAGGGTTGCAAGCATATGATATGTCAGTGCAGCACTGCAGTGGGATTAGCAATGTCAAGGTAGATGGGCTCTCAAGACAGGGAATGGGGTAAGGTATACCCAGATAGACTCAACCCTCTCAAGCAACATTTCTCAAGGGACACTTGAAAAACTAGCTTGAGTAATCAGGGGGAAGAAATGTGATAAATTGAGAGGCTGCCAGCCTAGCTAGAAAGAAGTCTGTAAATAATTCTATGTCATTGTAAATATTAATATGATCCACAGGCTTGTGTTACAAATGTAAGAAAACTGTGTTATGTGCTGAGCTTCAAAAATGTAACCACAGTGCACCCTGCTGGAAAGAAAGCAGAAATGTGTATAAACTCTATGCCTATGTAATGTATGTTTTATGGTAGAAATTGGGACATTCAGAGTTAACTTGCAAACTGAGAAAATAAGTAAAGATTTTTACGACTGTGTGTGATCTCAAGCTAAGAAACAGGATGTCTGGGCAAGGAGTTTCGTTCTATTGTCTTAAGACAGAGATAATTACTAGGTTTCACATGTAAAGTGTCTTTTATCCCTCTATGACTTCCTGGCAGCTGAAGATCACAAAGAAATGTTAAATGTTAAGTTCTGTGAGCCTGGGAACTTAAGTAGAGGTGACAAGAATAATGTAATCTGAAATGAGTCAGCATTAATGTGTATTATCAATTTAAGAACTATCTCTCAGAGAAAGAGAGTGCATTTTATATTTGTTTCTGAATCTGAACACATCTCACGAGCACTTTGTTTGCTCTGTAAGTAAGACTTAGATTTTAGTATTTCTCTTAGAGATAGATAGAAAAATTGTCAGATCAGTCTAGATATTTTCTGTATTTATGTGAGACGGTCTTACAATGTTGTTTTAAAGTTTTTCCTGTGATTTCTGATCTCCCTATTTTCACTGTGTTGAATTAATGAGTATTGTCTTGTGTTTTTATTATTTATTATTAAATATTTTAAAACTTTTAACTGTGGCTGTTTTGTGTAAAGATATTTAAACTGTTAGAGTACTTGCATGTATTTAGTGATAATGTACAAGCCACTCCAATGGCCTTCAAGTCTCAGTCACACTTACTATTTGGATAACAGTAATTTACACAGTAGGACTGGACACCCTTTTATAAAGGCTTTTATAGCAGCTCATAAGAGTGGTTGGTGGCAGGTGGTACTACCGTATAGTCTGGGCAAAAGGGGGCATAACTATAGAACCTGTGCCAGCCTTCCCCAGGAGTGTCTGTGTGTTTGTATATAAATGAAATCTCAAAGTGTGTGTGTGTGTGTGTGTGTGTGTGTGTGTGTGTGTGTGTGTGTGTGTGTGTGTGTGTGTGTGTCAGCTACTTGGGCAGGGACATGAAGCACTGGTTGGACAGAGAGGGTGCTGGAGGTTTTGGCTTGACCACTCGGCTGAGATTTGAACCCTATAGTAGATGTTAGAGTTATTAAAAATTCAGATTTTACCTTGACTACTAGGTTGTTTACGAAACCATGCAGAAAGAATAATGTCCTGCATAGGAACAGTATGCACCCTCCACATATATAGGAATGCTATAAAGGGCCAAAATATGAGAATATCTAGGC
The DNA here is from genome assembly GCF_019279795.1 of Protopterus annectens. Lineage (NCBI taxonomy): Eukaryota > Metazoa > Chordata > Ceratodontiformes > Protopteridae > Protopterus > Protopterus annectens. The sequence continues at coordinate 561,924,949 of NC_056730.1, read as the reverse complement.
TTAATAATGATGATGAAAGTTTTAAAGGTGCTCTAAGTAACCTGAAGAGAGAATTTTATGACATGGGGTATTCCCATAAAGAAATTAATAGATTTTTTGCCACTGGTACTATAGATAGATTTAGGAAAGCTAAGCCATATTTCTTAGGATGCCTGTTTTCTGTTCTTCTAATGTTAATAAAGTTTGCAGAATCATGAAAAAGAACTGGCACTTTCTGGCAGCAGATGACAGGATTAAAGAAGTGATGGGGGGTACCCAGGTTTTGTTTTAAAAATTGGAAATCTTTGAAACATCTTTTATGTTATAAAGGTAACTCTACTTGGCATGTTGGTTCACAAAGTGCAGGGACCTATAGCTGTAGGACTTGCAGTGTATGTAAATACATAGATCAGAAGAGTCTTTTTATTCACCCTACCACCAAGAAAGTCTATACTTTTTCTTTTTATGATGTCTGTACTAGTAAGAACCTAGTGTGCTTAGCTAAGTGCCAAGCCTGCCCATTTATTTTATATGTTTCCAGACTGGTGTATGGTACTGAAGGTCTTGGCGAGGTCCACATAGGTGGAACCGCCACTGAGGATGGGGCTTGCCCCCCATGGGAGCAGGTCCAGACAGGAACTTGTCAGCCATCGTACAGTCCAGGCTGTGGTGCATAGGAAGCTCAATAAGGGGTTTTGAGGCCAGCTACGCCAGCTTGAGGGCAGAGTGGCACAATTAGAGGGTGAGCCTGCCCCTCCTAGACAGCCCCCAGCACAGCCACCTTTGGGGCTTTGAAGGTGCAGTGGTGGCTGCCCATGGGTGTGGACATATACGTCATATACTGCCCCTGTATGCTGTCTTGTCTGTCATCCTACCCAACCTATCCTCCACGAGCATACCTACTCACCTTCCCCAACATCCCACTCTCACCTTACAAAAACATAAACAAAAGGCCAATCTGTTCCCAGAACAATTTTTGCCCCATACATAGCTGTCCATTTCACACACGTGTCCACTGGACACATGTAGCCTTTTTAATTTGCATCACAACATACTACTGTTGTCCTCACCCCTTTCTGAGGCACACAATCCTGGTATGCACATGACTCCTAAAGGTTCCAGGTACACCCCAGTGCACACACGACACTACTGGCCCCTCTATGGTTACCCCATTTAACTTTTTAATGATGATGACGTTGCACACAGCACCTTGCAAGAGTACTGTTCTCACATTATGATTGGACAGGAACTGTTTTGTTAATGTAAATAAAATGCTCAAAGTAATGTATCTGGGCAATGTACAAATGTTTGTGTGTATTAATGACACATGTCTGTCTGAGGGAGTCTTGATATTACATTGAACAACACCACCACATAATACAGGAGTTACTGGTGTTTTCCTTTTCATTCTTTTTTAATGCTTTGTTGTCACATGGTTTGTTCTTGATATATCTATATATATATATATATATATATATATATGTATGTGTATATATCTGGACATAAACACAGACACAGATACATCTACATAATGAAATACATTTCCTATACTGTTGAATGACTGTGCTGGATGATATGTTTGTGATAACATCAGATGTCTGTATATCTGCCATGGCTTAGTGATAAATCACATTGGCTGTGGTGTGCAGGGTCCTGGTTTCGAGTCTTGCAGAGACCGTTTATTTTGTTGCTGGGCAGAACAATGGCCATTGGATACGGAGTGATTAAGGCACTTTTAAGCAGTTGTGAGCGGGTGTGCGCGGGTTTGAGCGATGGTAAGCATTGGTTACTTTTGGTTACAGTTCCTTACACTTAGCTTCTTGTTTGCTTAACCTGTGTAGACAGTGCTTACCCCCATGCAAACAGGCTGAAACCCACTCACTGCTGCTTAAAAGTGCTTACTCCCATTTACCTTCGCGCTAATTTCTTTAAAAGAAAAAAAAAAAGGGGTGATAGGAAAGTGGTGATAAAGGGGCACAAAGAGGGAAAGACTGTAGGCAAGGTAGCTAGGGATGTGCAGGAAGGGTGTAGGGAAGGTCCATAGTTATCCATTTCTTCTACAGCAACGTCTGTGCATATGCAATAAATTTGGTGGTATATTTGGACACTCACAACCCTAAGAAAGGGGTGAGGACACAACAATAGTATGTCATGATGCCAGTTAGAAATGTTTATATGTGTCCAGTGGACATGTGTGCAAAATGGACAGCTATGTATGGGGCGTGCTTTTTTTGCGGGAACAGATTGCCCTTTTTTCTTGTATTTTTAGGTGAGAGTGGGATGTTGGGGAAGGAGAGTAGGTATGATCAAGGAGGATAGGTTGGGTAGGATGACAGACAAGACAAACAAGATGCATACAGGGGCGGTATATGACACGTGGGGGGGACACCTTGGACAGAGAGAGGTGTTTGGAAGTCGCAAGCCCATGAGCCCACAAATGGATACAGTTGGACTGCGGTCCCCACCTATGGGCAGTCACCACTGCACCTTCACAACCCAGAAGGCGGCTGTGCTGGGGGTTGTGTAGGAGGGGCAGGCTCACCCTCTAGTTGTGACACTTGGCCCTCAAGCTGGTGTAGGTGATCTTAAATCTCCCTATCGAGCTCCCTACGCACCATGGCCCGGACTGTACCACGGGTGACAGGTTCCTGTCCGCTCTCAGAGGGGATGAGTCTCATCCCCTGCGGCAGTTCCACCCGAAGGTGGGTCAGGGCCAACGGATGAGGAGGTCCCAGGCTGGGCCCAGATGTGCTGGTGCCCAGTGCCATGGTCAGCTGAGGTGGGACAGGTGGGTCTGTTGGGACCGGCCTTCCCATATGAGCTATGTTGTAACATGTTTAAGGCAGATATGGGTTAGTAATAGACAACAACATTCACAATTAGTTATACCAGCATGCAGAGGTATTCCCATTATCCATGGCACCAGATATAAAATAGTTGCAGAGCAGGCAGAACACATGCATATATGGGTAAACTGTGGCCATTACAACAACATGCAGGTTTCATTGATGGCAACAGGTCACCAATATGGAGGGTATTTTAACATGGCACATGCAGAGAAACGGATGTGAATATTTATAAACCAATAGGACATATGTCCCAACAAAGGTTAGGAGTCTAGACATACCAAATGAGTTGTGTAAATTGGTTATTTTTGCACATATGGTAGGGGTGAGAGGGAGCGAGTTCAAGTAACAGCTAATAAATCCTTGTAGTTTTTACAACATTCATAGTCACTGCAGTGGTCTGTCCCTTACATGTATTATTACACTACCCAATGGCATTATATTGTACAATGGTATGTTTGTAGATTAGTATGTACGGGACCTGTGTCTTACGTACAGGCTTGACAAGATGTAGGTGTTACTGCAACATGTTTTGAGACTGCTCTCATACACTTTGGGTGAGATGCTGGGATGACAGTTATGTCTGCATGTACATTCTCTGACTATGTACAAGTCTGACTATCAGTTATATGTCATTAACAGCTGCCTACATTTCTTGGATCATCACACTAATTTGTCGGGGGAACAGGGCAAAAGGTAGGTGATGTGGGCCATTTATCAGGACATACTGGGCAGATTGGAAAAGTTGAGGGGTATAAATATGCATACCACTCTCTATTTGAGCATTCTAGCTAAATCTGTACAGTTGTTAAGTGTAAATATGCACACAGCTTTCTCTCTGAACATTCTAACAAACTGTGTGCAGTTGTGTGGAATGATTATGCATACAACTTAATAGAGCTCCTGGGATCCAAAGCCTTGCTGTGTGTGACAAAAGCATTACAGTTAAGATCACTGTACACTGTGCTATCAGGCAATTGTTGTGAGGCTTTGCAATGTATTTTGTCTAATATGACTGACCTGTTTGCACTTCCAACATTGTTATACAGCACCTCATACACATTTTACCTGCATACCACACTGTGGGTAACACTGCTTACTGCAATAGTACTATTTAATAACTGCAACAGTACAACAACATATGACTGCAGAGTAAACAGAAGCAATGCAGGGGTTATACCTTTATTCGCAGCATATTACACAATTCTGTATACTGGTAGAACACTTTTCGAGGTTCTTACATTTATTTGTTATGACAGTATATACAGGCTATTTACTAACCTGCCTTGCGACGCATCCTTTGCAGCCTAGCATCATAGGCTTGCTGGTTCACAGCATGCTCATCTGCAGCTGTCAGAGAAGTACAGTGATATTTAGCCATACCTATCCATAGTATACACAAGCTAGGCAATTATTAACTACATAGTGGAAGGAGTACTTACTCAGTTCTGGGGCATTCTGCATCTGCCTTGCTTTCTGGATCCACTGTTCCAGGACATCCACCCTCCGCCGCTTCAGGTCTGCATGGTGGTACCTGACCTGCTCACCAGTCTAGGGATACCTGTGGCACTAGTGAGGTCACGAGCGAGACTGTCCCAGGATTCCGTTTTGTACTGCGAGCCCTGGTACTGGCCCTGCAGTAGTCTCCTGTCATGGTGCTTTACCAGGAGCCATACCATGAATTTGGATTCCTGGATGTTCCAGCGCTCCACTCTAAAGTGAGTGCCTTCTCCCACTCCAGCCATTCTGCCTGCAGAGGGATGCTACAACCAGTTATGAGTCATATTCCCGCCTCTTCGGTTTAAGTAGGGCTGAATTCCTGCACTTTTCCATAATTGGCTGGTTTCAAAAAGGCTAAGCTATGGGCACACCTGCTTACGTCAGGTTGGCACTGCTTAAAGAGGTGTACCTGTGGGCATATTGTATTGGCTTCCCTACACATTGCTTACAATTACTTATCTGGGCTGTGCTGCTGTTAGCATTGCGTATTGGTTATCTAGCATTATATTTGTCTTTCATCAATGATGTCTTATTCATTACAGGTCATATATGTGTCTGGTATCCATGATTCATGTGTACATACACTGTATGGAGTCCTGGGGACATCAAAACTTTATTACAGTGACACCTCAACTCTATGTTTACTGCAGTACTCCAATTCACATGTTTATGGTCTTTGGCAGGTTATAGAACATTACACTGTACATAGATTCAGTTCACATGTTTGATTTGATTTCCCTGTGGTGAGGATTAGTTTGCTGATACCTCCTTTATATGTATTGCTATCATGGCGTAGTGGTTAATTACTGTGACTGTGATGTATAAGGTCCTGAGTTCTAGCCTTGCAGAGGCTGTTTATTTTGTTGCTGGGCAGAACACATGCCGTTGGGTACAGAGTGATTAAGGCACTTTAAAGCAGTTGTGAGCGGGTGTGCGTGGGTTTGCACGGAGCTAAACATTGCTAAACTCTAGTTACAGTTTCTTACACTCAGTTAGCTTCTACTTTGCTTAATTTGTGTAGGCGATGCATACCCATGTGCAAACGCACTTAAACATGCTTACTGGTGCTTATGTATGCTTACTACCGTTTTTTTATGCTTAAACCAGCTTACTAGTGTCTTATTCCACTGACACTTCACTCCAGTTTAGTTTTAATTGTTATTATGCAGGTTATACAGCAGATGGATGTCAAAATATGTTCATATACAGATTACCAATGGAAAATGGTATGTGCTGCAATGGGATTCAAACCGGGAATGTCCGTTCATTAGACAGATGCTCTAACCACTACACTATTGCTGTGCTGCTTCATTTGCATATATACCCATGGATCCTAGTTCCCCAAACACCCACCCCAACACTTCACTGACATAGCAGTCATCCATTCTCCAGTTGGATACAGGGTGTATCCACACCACTACACATTGGCCACTCCCTACTCCTGTAGACCCATCCCATGGGTTGACTCACTCCACATATCCTCAGACATCCCAACCTTTTAGTCCACAAACATTGGTGAAATGAGTGACCAATAGGACACTATTCACAATTTTTGGGTTGTCCCACCTGGGACACACATGTCTTTATTTCAAGATTAGACTCTATACTTCATTACATCGTTACTCCCATTAACAAGACACTACAATAAATGAATAACTATGACTATGTGGTAATGCACACGTTACAGATGAAAGCTAATAATGTATGAGTTCAGTGACATTATATTACAAATACGACCAGTTTAGTGATTGGCGTTGCCATAGCAGGCAGATCACAGGAATGATTCCACTATTTCATAGTGAGAAAGTCCTCACATTTTATTTTTTGAGAACAGCACTGACTTCAGACAAAGTACACACTTCTGCATTTTTGCAGATTCGTCCCTTCTCTCTTATGCACAACCTTTATTCTATCAACTGTCGAGGTTTGTAGGGGAACTTTCATGTTATTTATGTCTGCAAAAGGAATGAATGTGGTACAGGGAATGTACTTCTACATATAGATGTATGTATGTATGTGTGTATGCATATATACTTATAATGAACTCGCTGACCTCCACAAGGCGGTTCAATTAGAACCAGGCCATCCAACCCTGACACGCCTGGATCCATAATTTCATACTCATGGTTCCTTCACCCCACCCGAGTTCAACATACATGCAAACCATTCATTCTCTGGTTCCTTTCACAGCCATAACACACCTCCACACATTGCCCTCTCCCCAGCGTTAGGGATCCTACACTTTTAGGTTGTCCCAACCCATGTATCATCAGGCTCTCCCACCATTTGATCCTTGAACATACCTGCCCTTGCTTGTGTAATGGTCGGAAGTCCACACAACCTAGCAATTTTTGGGTAGTCCCACTAGGGACTACCCTATAACTGTTTGTAAAGTAGACTTAGCAGATCAACAATGTTACTCCCACTGGTAATACCCTGCCTGTGGTTTGAGTAGCAGTGATTTGCTCACCCCTGCCCAGCTTGATATGACATAATATGACAGCACTAAATAATACTATAGTTGCTGTTGATTTCCCTGTCATTCTTTTTGTATGCTTTATTGTCACAACATTCATTCTTCATATATATATATATATATATATACATATATATATATATATATATATATATATATATATATATATGTTATATATCTGTACATACACATGCACATACATCTACATAATTATATACATTTCCTATGCTGTTGCATGACTGTGCTGGACGATATGTTTGTGATAACATCAGATTTATGTATATCTGCCATGGCTTAGTGGCAAATCACATTGGCTGTGGTATGCAGGGTCCTGGGTTTGACCTTTGCAGAAGCCATTTATTTTGTTGCTGGGCAGAACAAAGTCCATTGGATATAGAGTGATTAAAGCACTTTTAAGCAGTTGTGAGCGGGTGTGTGCATGTTTGCGCGATGGTAGGCTGTGCTATCTTCCGATTACAGTTTATTAAATTCAGTTAGCTTCTACTATGCTTAATGTGTGTGGGCACTGCTTGCACCCATGCAGACACACTTAGACTTGCTTACTATTACTTATATATGTTTACTACTGCTTATTTGTGCTTACACCTGCTTATTAGTGCCTTATTCATTATGATACTACCACTTTGATTAAATGACATTAGTTAAACTTTTCATGCACTACTCAAGTTCACAGTTACAAGTTATTATGTAGGTGATACAGCAAAAAGATGTAAAAATATGCTCATATACACATTCCACATGATATGTGCTATAGTGGGACTCGAACCGTGAATGCTTGTTCGTTAGGCGGATGCTCTAACCACTACACTATTGATGTTAACATTGATTCTGCATGTTTTTTCTATTTGGATGATTTTGATGTGTAAGCTACGCTAAGCAGAGGGCAGCAACGTGCAAACACGCTGTGCTTCACTTACACTTTCAATAATGAAGCAATACAAATGTAAAATAAGGACATGGGGAATCTAACTGTGATAGTTCTAGGGACAGGGGCTTAACATTCCTCTATGTGCTTGTGAGTTTACTACTTTGATTTTATTTCAGTGTTCGTGGACACTCTTGTATGCTTAGCATACATTTCAGTATCCACGGACACTGAATTAATTGCGTACTATTAGAGGCGGGCTCTAATAGTAAGCATTGTAGGTTGTGCAACTGTGGGGGCATGTTTAAGCCTCTGTAGAGCACTTAAACACACCCCCTGCACTTGCACATGTTTCCTGTGCACGTCGAGAGTGCGGCAGCGTGCCATCCTAAATATTCATATGGTGCTGCTGCACCATCTGTAAGGAGGACGCTTGGCGCAAGGCTAAAACCGTCCATGCACCGAGCTTCATGAATCCCAGGGTACAACTTCAAACACCCATCCCTATCCCAAAACCTGGTGTTCCCTTCCCTTTTATTTGTATGCCCTGTACATTGTACCATCTTCCCCTCACCACTGACTTCCCTATTTTTGTTTGATCTCTCCTTCAGCATTTTGTTCCTCTATCCTCGTTATGTTACCATAGTTATATGTAACTTTCCCTGTTATCTAACCTCCCCTCTTACCCACTTCTTACTTCCCTTACTTCCTACCCAAATTCCCCTTCCCTAATAAATAAATAAATGTGCACAAGCCCCCCCCCCCCAAAAAAAATACCCCCACCCATACCTCTCAGTTTCCCAGATATTTGACTAATATACAAGATTGGCTCCATGATAAAAAGTGTAGTTTTCTGAGAAATCACTGAGAATTTAAGTAATTAACTCATTAGCACCTAAATGGTGTGGAATGTCACAACTCTAGCAGCCTAGACAAATCTTGCATTCCAGAGCATGTTTTGAAAAATAAACCTAAAAATGATAAGATAAACAAAAGCAAATATTTTGCGAAACATAAAAGCTATTAAAACTCTACAAATTGCAATGTTATTAGTAAGAAGTATTTTTGCAGTGATAATAATCAGTGCATTCATAGTCTTTCTATAAAGGTTATAATATGTTATAGTGCACACAAACTCAAAATTATATTTTTTGCTAAACTTTCACAGTTTGTTATATCTTGGAAGTGGTATAACTAGACATATATTCTTTGAACATTTTTGTTAATCAGACATATGTTTTAAGATGACAACAAGAAATTCCTCTATGAGCTCATGTTTATTCAGATATTTACAGATACATATAAAAGCATGTTCTTGGTTTAATAATCAGCAATATAAATAAAAAAGATAGACTTTCCACTGTGTGATACCTTTAAACCTCTTGCAACAGAGGCAACATGGGATATATGCAAATTGCTATTTAAGGATATCAGGTGTTTCAGCTAAATGGCAATTCTGAATGTCCATGACTTTTTATTTTACATTTAAATATATTTATGGACAATTTGAGGCCAATAAAGCCAAACCCTCTAACTGTAGACATTCATGTTTTTGCCTTCTTATGGCATCATCAGCACAACATAAGAGGAATGTTTGATTTGTGGAAGCACATGGTTGTCCTACCTAACTGCTGTCCATAAACATTAGGGTGTCTACAAAATATCCCAACTAACAAACTAAAACAATGAGTAAAAAGGTCACACAGGAAAACCAATTGGTTAAAAAAAGTCCATAAGGACCCATTGTACTTAAAATAACCGAGAAAACTTTATAACATGCAAAGAAAATAATGCACCACTAAAATAGTACTATTAAGAAAAAAATGTTTTACTTACAGTTAACTTTCTCCTTCCTCTTGAGTATTTTTCTGAACAATAATGACATGAAGTAGTGCATATGCTTTAGAGTCCCCTACAAGTTTAACAAAGTCCAAAAAATCCAATATTTCCAGATTTTCTTTTTCTGTTCTATTTCACAAATATAATTATTGCTTTGTAATCCCATGTGTCAATTTCCAAGTTACTGATTTTATTCTCCAAACATTAATGACATGAAGTAGGGCATATGCTTTAGAGTTCCCAACAAGATTAACAAAGTCCAATGTTTCCAGATTCTCTTGTTCTATTCTTGTTCATTTCCATCTTGCAAATTCTGTCTCTGCTTCATTTTCAATGTACTCCAGATTCTTCTAGTTGACCCTTGTATTTTTTTTTTACTTCTGCCAAGCATTTCCCATTGAACATTGAAAAATGTTTCACTGGGATAGTCTGCCTGTGGTCTTTATAACGAGAAGAAAAAGAAGCAGAATCTCCTTCTTTTTCATAACTTACTTTTTGTTTGACAAACTTTTGTATTTCTTCCTTAGCATGTACTTCATCAAAAAATGATTTTGTCCCCCCAGCAAAAAACAATATGAAGATAACTCGGTACAGCAGTTTGAATCTCACACCTCCATCTCAACATTCCCTGAATAATGGAATAGATTTACTCCTCTTCTGCCTGGTGTAGAATGAGTAGTCATTCCCCACAAACACAGTGCTGTCTCCCACTTTTAGTACTTTGTCCTTCTGCCACAGTTTTGTCAGAATCAACATCTTCTGTCAGTAGCATTTCATCTTTACTTTTAAAGGTCTAAGTTGTTTTCCCATAGCCAGGTTTGGAGCATACACATTATGTGCCCTTTCAATTGATAATTCCTGATGTGGAACACTAGTCTAGTTACTTATTTGTGTTTTCATAAAATTAATACAGTCTGTTCCTTCCAGCTTCTCTGGTACAGCAGAAAATTTCAGGTTTTCCGTACATGCTCTGTCCTCTAATTATATTATTTTTTGAAACATCTCTTCTTGTACAGTCTCATATTCAGCCAGACCTTTCTTCATTTTGACCTCTGAGTTTTGCAGTTTTATCACCTTTTCTGAATATCTGTTTCAAACTTCTTCCATTTTTGCCAACCTTTTATCATTTTAGTTGATATACTCCATCAGTGTTTCATTTATTTTAATCAAGTCGGTGTGCAGTTACCTTATACTATCCTCTAGGTTACTGGAAATCATGCTGGAGCTTGCACTGCTTTTTTTGCATAACAACTGCAGTACTTTTCCCTGTCAGTGTTTTTTTTTTTTTTTTGTCACCTTTTGTAGCTGATTTTCCTTCAGGTCCTCTGTATTTCTTTTTTCCAGGCACTGGACATACTAGCCAGTTACTGAAAATTACCCACACAGCTAGGTCCACTGTTTTTTTCTGCTAATTTTCTATTTTCACAGTGGAAGAGCTAGAATCAAGCTGTCACTCAATGTGCATCCATCTTGGAATACCCTAGGTTAACAATATTAGTGTCATTTTGTTAATAACCCGTTGCGCTTTCTAATAAAGGATATTATTAGCTGGAAAGTCACTTAGAAAAGTAATCCAGTCCCAAAAAGTTCTGGATGCCATAATAAGCTATGGGTGTGAACTGGAACTATACAAAAAGGGCACTATAGGCTTGAATTAGTTAAATAAGTACATCTATTGTAATTCTCCAGGATTACTGAGCTAAGAAGTTGAGAGGTATGCTCCTATCTCACTTCTAACCTGCTCATTCCTTAGTTGCTCACCTTATATCCTACCGTCCCCTTGTTTAACCCTTTCATCTCTGTCTTATACATACATTTCCAAACTTATAATCTGGTCAAAAAATAAACACACACACACACACACACACACACACACACACACACACACACACACACACACACACACACAAACACACACACACAAACACACAAACACACACACACGTCAAAAAAGACCTTATAAAAATCATCTTTCTGTGGTCATACATTGAGTGATAGGCTGCAGACAGCAACAGTGATGCACATGTATAACCAACAAGAAATAACACTTCTCACCTCATGGCAAAAATGAAGACCAACTCTTGTTACACAATGTGTTCTTGCCATTGGTTATGAGAATGAGCTAAGCATCAGGGTACATCACCATGCAAATCTGACATAAGGTAAAGCTATCTTACATCAGTGTACTTATGAAATGATTTGTACAGTCAGTGCACTCTGTGTGTGTGTGTGTGTGTGTGTGTGTGTGTGTGTGTGTGTGTGTGTGTGTGTGTGTGTGTGTGTGTGTGCAGGGGGAGTTGAATCCTTTAGGATTTGTATGTTGTTTTACAATATTCAGTATGTGGTCTTCAAATGTGTAGCATTTCCCTGATGTGTGTTTTATAATGCCTTTTAGTCTAATTCAATATTAGCCCTTGCTAATGCACTGATATAGAGAATACAGTAAGGGATTCAAATCCCTTGAGACTTGTCTTCCTTTTGCTGTTATCAGTCTGCCAATGTTCTACATTTCCCTGAATGTGTGTTTTATTAACCCTTTTTTTAGTCTGATTGTTTCAGTGGTATCTCTTGCTGATGCATTGGAATATGGAATATCATTGGGAAACCAAGAATATAATCAAGACGTAAAGTAAAATCATAATCCACTTGCAATAGTCTACCAGCACAAAACGGAATGCAGATAATGCTGTTAAGACAAGCTGTTAATCCAAAAACAAAAGTTGTGTTATAAAGATATGTGTATGACAACAGATAGGCAAATTTGTTTGTGTCTTTCGGCTTTTCCCGGTTAGGGGTCGCCGCAGCGGAACTCCATTCCGCTAATGATTGGCAGTAGATTTTTACATACTGGCTTGCTGGGCCTAACGCACAACCTTCAACGAAGGAACGCCCATTCACGCATGTCGCTACACAGAAGACACTCTAATTGAGAATCGAACGGGCAACGTCTAACTGTGAGGCGACAACGCTACCACAGCACCACCACTGCAGTCGACAACAGATAGGCAAATAAGTAGTAAAAATTCCACTATTCCATATCATAATTGCTGTTGTTGCAATGTTATCAATAAGGACAGTGTGTTCATCCAGTTACAAACAAAACATAAGAATTTAGATGCTTTGCATGCAACACCACACACATAGTTCATCTTGATACTTGCAGAAAATGCACTGCCTTTTATATAGGAAAGTCCAGTTGAAAAGTTAAAGACAGAATAACTGAACACAGGTCAGATATAAGAAGGAATGTTAGTACCAACTCATTAGCAAAACATAGCAATGAATATGGAGATGACCATATTTTTACCTTTAGGGCCATATATAAAATTGTTAAAAATGTAAGAAGGGGTGATGTTAATAAGAGATTAGTGCATATGAATGGATTTTACGAATTAATGCTGATATTTGTCCTGGTATAAATCAAACAGCATAATTGAAACCAATACTGAAATACAAAGAAATGTTTCTGTATAAGTGATTTTACTTTAAGATTTTAGTTAATTGGATAATTGATAGACTGCATATGTTTATTATATAATGCTGACTGTTATCCTATTGTGTTATACACTGATGAAGTGTTGTCTTAACCTGAAAGTTTATGTTTTTTGATTAAACAGCTTATCTTAACAGTGTTATCTGAGTTCCTTTTTGTGCTGATATCATTGGGAAAGGCATGACTTCAAATCTTTTACACCTGTCTTGCTAGCTTCTTCCAATGTATTATATTTCTCTGATATGTGTGTTTTATGACCCTTTTTATTCTAATTAGTTGGAGTATCCCCTTGATATTGCACTTGTTTAGAAAATATCACTAGGAAAGGCATGAACTCATATCCTTTGAGGCTTATCTTTCTTTTCTTGCTATCAGTCTGCATATGTACTACATTTACCTGATGTGTGTGTTATGACCCTTTTTAGTCTGACTACTTCAGTAGCTCCAATTGTCAATATCATGGTATTTGGAGTATCACTTGGAAAATCATGAGTTTAAATCCCTTGAGGATAATCATTTTTCTTGTGATTAGTCTGCCAATGTGCTACATTTCCCTATGTGTCTTTTATGATCTCTTTTTAGTCTGTTTCAGTGGTTCCCTTTGTTAATGAAATGATATAGAGAGCATCCCTAGGAAAGGCATGTGCTTAAATCTCTTGAGGCCTATCTTTCTTTTCTTGCTATCAGTCTAAAAATGTGCTACATTTCAGCTATATGTGTACTTTATGACCCCTTCTTGTCTGATGGCTTCTGTGGCTCACCTTGCTAAAGAACTAGGGAAATACTTGCATGTGGAGTGAACTTATGGTTTAACTCCCCCAAGGATATCATTTTTTTTATTGTAGTACAAGGCTACTGCTCACAGTCTGATGTTGGCAGAACCAAAGCAAGTCAGTACATTATCATGTTACTTTACTGTATCCTAACTCTCCTGTCCAAATTTCACATTATTCTACAGTCAGGTATTGTCATACCATTTTCTCCATTGTATTTTGCAGTTCTGCTGTGGTGGGCAGCTCCCATTGTACTCTTCTGTCCTTCAGTGTGGTTTCTGTTGCTACAGTGAAACCTCTACTCCACCCTTAGCCATCCATGAAATCTTCCCTTTCATGGAACATTTCTCTGCATATATATTGTTGTACATTACGTCAGCACAATAAATGTCATTTTCCCGTGTTTTTGTGTGGACTTGCAATGACTACCGGAGGTGTTCGATCACATTTAATGTTTACCTCAGCTGCTAATAATTTAATCTAACCACAAGGAGATCTAACATGGTATGGCCATGGGTCTCTGCTTCTGCAGTGATGAGTCGGTCATCATGCCCAATGGCCTGGCTGAATTGGTAATAAGCACTGAGATTCATAGTGCTCACAATATAAATACTGCTGGCCTGTCTGACATCACAGAAGTGGTGTTTCTGAATCCCTGTGACTGTCTTCAGTTAATTAAAATGCAGTATCTGCTTGCCAATGGGCAATATTTCAGAAATGTGGATAGTACTTTTCTCAGGTAATATGTAAATGATTCATCATCTGTTTTATTCTAACATATGCATATATTTGCATGCCACTTTGACATTAAAGAAAGTTCGGTGGCAGAATGAATAACTTCAGCATCTATTTTAGGAGGCATTTACAGGAAATTGTACTTCTCTCCGTATACGTATGTGCATTAATTCTGAATTTAAGGAGAAGTGATGCATATTTTATGGTATTTGATAATATAATATTTTATTCCAGAGCACAATTCAGAATATGATTTTCTAAGGGTTATTTTACACCGGTCACCTTTGCCTACCCACACAAAGGCATTCACAGTCTTGGAATTAAACAATTTTCTATATATGAAGTTAGTGCATATTACACTCTGAGAGATATTTATTTATTTTTTTTCAATGTGATATTTAAAGCTTCTACCTTAATACAAGTGTTATACAAATATGACTTAACACTTGTTGTAACAGTAAGCATTAATGATTCATGATTTTTTCTCAAATGCATCATTACACAGTATTCAAGGTTTTTACGACTTTCATGTGTTTTGAATCCATGGTTTACTTACTGGGTTCCATGATTACAGGATCACAAGAGTTATATGAGTAAAAAAGGTTTAGATATATTTAAAACATGCTTTCTTAGACCTACAAAATTATGGATAACACTAAAAGACAAAAAGTTTAAGATTATTTGTGACAAGATACATTTTTTTTAATTTCCAAAGACAAAAACAGACTTTTAAAGATAAAAAATACAGATAAGACAGATACAATCTGCATTTGCAATACTATGAAGACAAGAAGCATTCATGATTATTAAGCAGCATATCAACATGTTTTGTTTATCTAGGACCTGCAATTAAAACAATGAGAATATTCTTTTGTGTGCATCTAAGGCAAGAAATGTTTACAACATTAAAATTCTTTTGAAATTATTTACTGCATGTCCAATGAAAGCAAATCTGATAATGCATCTGCTGACCCAGTAAAATAAATGATAAGTGTATGGTCATGTATCTATATGTAGAGATTTTTTCAGCTATTCAGTGACAACTCAAAGAATCTATGATAAACAGCTACATAATATATGCCATCAATGTAGTATTTTGTACATTTGGTACAACAGACATTGGCATTGACTAAGTACATCTTAGGTAAAATAGTAATATACCTGATGTTTTAAATCAGTAGTCTTGCATGGGTAAGAAAATTACAAAATTACATATACACCTTTTATTGCAATGTTTAGCTATAGCTAATTTAAAAAGGCAGATTTAGAAGATTTCCTTTTCACATGTACTATTATCACTTCAAATGAAAGAGGTTTAATTTTTTTCAGTAACTCTACATTCTTCACCTACTGTCCTGAAAATCAATGTCCTAGATGAGTTAGAAATAGCAATAAATTTACTTAATCAGAGCCTGTGAAAAGATACAGTGGCTATAAAAAGTGTACACACCCTGTTAAAATGCCAGATTTTTGTGATATATAAAAAAACAAGACCACAATAAATCATTTCAAAACTTTTCCACCTTTAATGTGATCTATAACCAGTATAATTCAATTGAAAAACAAACAAATCTGTTAAGTGAAAAAATATAAAAAACGTACAATAAGCTGGTTGCATAAGTGCGCACACCCTTAAACTAATACTTTGTTGAAGCACCTTTTGATTTAATTACAGCATTCAGTCTTCTTGAGTAGGAGTCTATCAGCATGGCACTTCTTGACTTGGTAATATTTGCCCACTCTTCCTTGCAAAAGTGCCCCAAATCTGCCAGATTGTGAGGGCATATCTTGTGCACAGCCCTCTTCAGGTCACCCTACAGATTTTCTATTGGATTTAGGTCTGTGCTCTGGCTGGGCCATTCCAAGACTTTAATTTTCTTTTAGTGAAGCCATTCTTTTGTTGATTTGGATGTATGCTTGGGATCATTGTCATGCTGAAAGGTGAAACTCCTCTTCATCTTCAGCTTTCTAGCAGATGCCTGAAGGTTTTGGGCCAAAATTGACTGGTGTTTGGAACTGTTCATAATTCCCTCCACCTTGACTAAAGCCCCAGTTTCAGCTGAAGAAAAGCAACCCGAAGCATGATGCTGCTACCACCATGCTTCACCGTGGGGATGGTGTTCTTTTGGTGATGCAAAGTATTCAGCTGAAGAAAAGCAACCCGAAGCATGATACTGCTACCACCATGCTTCACCGTGGGGATGGTGTTCTTTTGGTGATGCAAAGTATTGATTTTGCACCAAACGTACCTTTTGGAATTCTGGCCAAAAAGTTCAGCATTGGTCTCATCAGACAATAATACATTTTCCCACATGCTTTTGGGAGACTTGATGTATTGTTTTGCAAATTTTAGCCTGGCCTGGATGTTTTTCTGTGTAAGACAAGGCTTCCGTATTGCAACCCTAACCCATAGGCAAGAGATATGGAGAATATGGGAGATTGTTGTCACATGTAGTACACAGCCAGTACTTGCCAGAAATTCCTGCAGCTCCTGCAGTGTTGGTATAGGTCTCTTGGCAGCCTCCCTGACCAGTTTTTGTCTTGTCTTTTCATCAATTTTGGAGGGACGTCCAGTTCTTTGCATCGTTACTGTTGTCCCATATTTTCTCCACTTTTTGATGACTGTCTTCACTGTGTTCCATGCTATAGCCAATGGTGTGGAAAAATATTTTTATACCCTTCTCTTGACTGATACCTTTCAACAATGAGATCCCTCTGATGCTTTGTAAGCTCTCTGTGAACCATGGTTTTCGCTGTAGCAGGCAACTGAGTAAATGTCAGGAAAATCCTACTAAGACAGCTGAACTTTATTTTGGGTTAATCAGAGTCTCTTTAATTGATGGTAGGTGTGTACCCAAGAAGACTAAATGCTGTAATTAAAGCAAAAGGTGTTTCAACAAAGTTTTAGTTTAAGGGTGTGCACTCTTATGCAACCAGCTTATTGTACATTTTTTTTATTTTTTTATATTTTTCCCCTAGCAGGTTTGTTTGTTTGTTTTTCAGTTGAATTGTACAGGTTATAGGTCACATTAAAGTTGGGAAAAGTTTTGAAATGATTTATTGTGGTCTCATTTTTTTATATTACAAAAACCTGGCATTTTAACAGGGGTGTGTACACTTTTTATATCCACTATAGGTCTGTTCATGTATGTACATTAATAATGCTGCTGCTTTTTGAATATGCATTCTCAAAGTGAAGAGGTGAAAAAAGAAGAGTCATGTGACAGGCAGCTATCTACAGAGCTCAAGGAAAGCTTCTCTGACCTCTGAGAAAGTAACAAAGGACAGACTTAGGGTTAGTCTGAAAGATAATGTATATAGAGACTAGGAAGGTGCTACCACTCCAGAGTCCGTCTTTTGTATCAGGCAAGACTGCAGTGATGGGAAAAGCAGAGCATTATAATAAGAGGGTAATTTTTGTCATTTTTGTAATATTATTATTTTGTATTTGATGTCTGATTATAACTGCTTAGCACACTAAAATGCAACTGCTGCACATACAGTGTTATGCATTGTATTGTAGACCTGTATGTTACATGCTTTGTCTTGTGACCCATGTTGTTTGCATAGCCTCTTATCAGTCTTAGATCATAGCTGAAAAAGGTCTTTGGAGCACTCTACTAACCCTTTTACAAAATAAAATAAATACATTCTTGGCTAAAGTTAAGATCTGAACAGGTAAAACAAGATAAGTTGTTATAGCACCAGGACACCAAAGAATATAAAGTATTTTATCTTTATAGTAACATTCAAGTAAAAGATTAAGATCTGGATTGATGAACACCCTCTCATTGCACTAAGCGCATGTGTACAAGCAGCAACAAACAGGATATCTGCGATTCAGAAAATAGCTGTCTATGTCATGGCTGACAGCTAAATAAGGATTAGCAGCAGAATATGTTAATGATCATATAATTAGCTGTGCTGTATGCTAATGAAGCAAAAAATACGGTGGAAAGATTCAGAAATGTATAAAAACCTGTAACTGGCGCACACACTTTAGCTCTGAATTCCAATTCATGTTGGATTACAGCCACAGGATAAACTTTAAAGAATGTTAGGGGTTGCCGCAACCATTCTAAAGCTGTACCTGAAACAAGCTCTCATACAAGATGCTTCTGACAGACATCTCCCTCTAAGGCATGCTGTTTTTAGAGCATGTTTGACCTTCCATGGACTTCATGAAACAGAAATAATTTACCACCACAAAATGAACAGAGAAACCATACAGGAAATACTACACATCTGCTGGCCTCATATGAATTTTCATGGGAATTGTGGAGATCCCATCCCAGTGGATACCATGGTATGTGTAGCTTTGCTACATAGATACAGAGACCTGTCAGTGACATACAAAGGACAGGACATAGTGGGGGCTTCATAGACATATACCTCAAGAATATTCCACCAATTCCTCAATCCAATGCTTCAACATGTTGGGAACATATCTGTTTTTCACATACTCCAGAGGAAAGAGAATTATCACAACGAAAAATGTCTATGCCATAGCTTACTTCCTTGAGGTACTGGGGGCCACAGACTGCACCACATTAAAATAAAAGCCCCAACTGGTAAACTGGGAAGGAGGCATGTGAAAAGAAAAATGTATCACTCTATCAACTGTCGGGTAGTCTATGATGCACACTTTAACATCTATAATGTGTGTGCAGCCCACCCAGGCAGTTTCCATGACTCCCACACTTGTCACACCTGTGAGCTATATCTAAGGTTTTCAAAGGTCAGCTTCCCACAAGGACATCTAGTGGGAGATGAGGGATGCAGGATATGGCCTAGAACCATGGCTCATGTCTCCTATGAGAAGCCAACTTTTCGTTGTGGTCCAGTTTTGTTCCGAATAAAGAAGATTTTGCACCAAGTTCTAGGAGTCAAGGTTCTGATTATTGCTGCTTCCTATGAGAAGCCCACACAACCCCACTGAGAAAAGGTTACAGTACTGCACATGCACAGACTAGAAATTTCATACAGAGTGTATCTGGGTTGTTCAAACCATGCTTCACTGTCTGGATACATCTTGATGTGTTCTACAATATGATTCCTGACACCCTACCAAAATACTGACTGTGTGTGCCATCTTACATGACATTTTACTTAGAAACAGGTGCAGCAGGATGCCCCAGATCAAGAACCACAATCTCCAGCACCATATGCAGTAGCAGCTAACACAGATGAGGGGTCAGATGAGAAACAAGCAACAGGTGATGATCGTGGCAGATGAAGGCAGGCACAATACACCATGGTATGATTTTAGTTAAAACAACATCACATCATGCACATGGACAAATAAAGTATTCTGATATAAGTGAGTGATTTTAATCACTTTTCATGACAGTTGGCATAGAACAGTACCAGAAGGCAGAAAATGACTGTATAGAAATCACATTTCTAGTCCTATGGTCAAAAAATAATTAGGCATGCTCTATGACTTTGCCATCAGTTGTGCAAATAAGCTTGCCTTCTACATAGGTTCATAGGTTCATACTAGGCTATCTGCCCTAGGGCATTTATAAGCCTAGCCAGAGTATGTTTGGCTTTCGCCACCCATTTTAAATTAATTTTGCTATGCCCTTTTTCGAGGTTAGTATACTGTGCCTCTGTCTAACAGTGACACAGAAGTGATACCCGGGGTAAACCTACGATCTCCCATCCACTCATCAAGATTCCTCTTGAAGAGAGTCAATGAGGGACTCTGCCTAACCTGGAATGGGATTTTATTCCAGAGTGAAGGGAGCCTCTGGGCTTTGAATCTGTCCCTCCAGCATGTCCTATTTATTTCAGTGCTGAGGTTCAAGTCTCTCGAGCGTGTAGCTTGATGGGATTTGGATTTTTTGAGGAGCAGCATGTCCCTTAATTCCGGGTTGGACATGGCTTTATACGTCAGGCACAGGTCGCCTCTGAGCAGGCGGTATGCCACTGAGTAGAGCTGGAGTTTCTTTAACCAGGCATCATATGGCATCTGTTTGAGCCCTTTGATCCTCTTGGTGAGGTACTTTTGGGGCCTTTCCAGTTGCTGCAGGTATTTGGTAAGGTACATCCCAAAAGGGACATTGTACTCGATTATGGGCCTGATGAGGGATGAGTAAAGAGGCACAATGACCTCTCCTAATCTAGATGTGAATCCCTTCATGATTAGGTGGGCTATATAAAATGTTTTTCTAACCACTTTGGCTACGTGGTTGTCAAATGAGAGATTGCTATCAACTTGGGTCCCCAGGTCCCTAATTACTTCTTCTGTACTGAATGGATTACCACCTATGTGGTAATTTGTGGGCACTTTGTTTTTACCAAAGGGGATGACTATACACTTTTTGGCATTTAGCTTGAGGCCATGGCTCTGGCACCAGTTGTCTGTTTCTATGAGGCTCTTTTGGAGGATGCTTGTGTCAGCTGGAGAGTCGATTATGGCGCCCAGTTTGCAGTCATCTGCGAACTTGGTCAGCCACAGTCCTTCCGTGTTGGCCTGTACCTCCGAGAAATATATACCGAACAAGAGAGGTCCCAGGACTGAGCCTTGTGGGATGCCACTTGTAATTGGTTTGGAGTCTAACATGGCTCCAGCAATTCTAACCATGTGGGTTTTGTCCTTGAGCCAGTTTGCAACCCATCTAGTGACATAGGGGTTTATATTTAAGCTGGTGAGCTTATCTATAATGCCCAAGTGGGGTATTGTATCGAAGGCTTTTGTGAGGTCCAGGTAGGCTGTGTGGACCACCTTCCCTTCGTCAATGGCCTTGGTGACTGTTTCAAAGAAGTTGACCAGGTTTAAGAGGCAGGATCTGCCCTTGACAAAGCCGAACTGGGTAGGATCCAGTGTCTGTAGGTCCCCAATATCTTTATTTATGTGGTCCATGATGATCCTTTCCATAGCTTTGCAGATCAAGCTAGTCAGGCTTATGGGGTGATAGTTTCCAGGGTCCGTTGAGGCACCACCTTTGTGGAGAGGGACCACTGTTGCTGTACGCCACTCTTTGGGTACATATCCTGTAGTAAGGCTGAGATTGAACAGTAGTTTTATGTTTGGGTTTAGCTCTTCTTGGAGTTCATGTAGGACACAGCCTGGGACACCGTCTGGTCCCATTGATGCTGTGTTTTTTGCTTTGGAGAGGGCGGCTCTTACCTGAGCATCTGAGATGTCAGGGGGGCAGCACTCTGCTGGGATAGATATTTGCTCTTTTTGGTGGGGAGGGGAGGGAGTTTGCGCTGAACCTGTCAGCTAGGATGTTGGCAATGTCTGTGGGTTTGGTGTATTTTTTGTCATTTTGGACTAATTCTGAGCATATCTGGGAATTCCCACCCAGGTTCCTAACATAACTAAAGAAAGCCTTGTGATTATCCTTAGCGTCCTGTGCAATTTTTCTCTCGAAGCTGGCCTTAGACGATTTTATGAGTGCCCTTAGTTTTTTGCTAATACTGATCAGAGATGCCTTCCCTTTTTGGGATTTTGCTCTATCATGTAGTAGCTTCCTCCTTCTATTGTATAGTTTGTTTATGGCTGGGGTCCACCAGACAGGACATCTGCCTTTAGAGGATTGGGTCTTGGTTTTATTTGGGATTGCATGATCCATGCAGTCCTGAAGGTGTTCATAGAATGCATTTATAAAGGATTCTGCGGACTGGGCCGTATTTTCCACAGGCCCGGGGGCTTTGAAGGATTCTACCTCAGTTTTGAGGAGTGTGAAATTTGCTTTAGAGAAGTTTTTCACTGTGGTTTTCTGGGCAGGGGGTGGGGTCGGGATGTGAATATCCAGTGAGATCAGTTTATGGTCTGATCTTACCAGTGAGGGATACACTTCTGGTCTGGAGCATAGAGTTCCCATGTTGGTGATGATCAGGTCCAGTATGTTTTCCCCTCTTGTGGGAGTGGTAACAAGTTGTTCCATAGCATTTGAGTTTATGAATTCTAGGAACCTTTGGGCTAGGGTGTTGTAGCTAGAGTAATGCTCCCAGTCTATGTTTGGGTAGTTGAAGTCGCCCAATATAATGGTGTTTGGAGAGACCTTCATATTTTCCAGTGTTCTCAGGAAGGCCGAGTGGGGTTCCTGGGTTTGGGAGGGTGGTCTGTAGCAGGCTATAAACTGGAAGGCAGTTTTACCCACTGTTAGTTGCACATGGACAGTCTCTGATACTTCGTGCTTTGCCACCAACCTGGAGGTGTGGGTATCTTTGATGAATATCGATACTCCCCCTCCTTTTGTGGTTCTGTCCAAGTTTTGGGGCCGAAAAGCATGGTATGAGGTATAACCTGGTAGTGCTGGGGTGCTCTTGGGAGCCCTGAACCAGGTTTCTGTTACTGCACAGATATCGATGTTCTCCATGCTAAGGAGAGTTTCAAGTGCGTGCATCTTGAGGTTTAGACTTCTGGCGTTGAGTAGCATTACTCTTAGTTTCTTATCCCTGTGATACCTATGGAGGTGGGTTTGTCTTTTGAGCCTTGCCTAAAAAAGGCACTATGGGGGTAGCAAGAGCCTTTGCCAATATCTGAAAGCCCAGGGGTGACAGGTGCAAGCCGTCCCTAGCGAAGCATCGTGGCTTGTCGAGCATATCATCCCAGGCTGACAGGCATTGGATCCCCTTTGAATGACACCAGTACTTAAGCCAATTGTTGAAATTGATCATCTTGTCTTCATATTGTGGCATCATTCTTGGTGAGGGTAACATGCTACTCAAGGTCAGGGTCATACCGGCCTGGGCTACATGCTCAGAGAGCTCCTCTATGTCTCTTTTTTCATGTAGTCCAGGGAGGTACGTCTCAGGTCATTCACACCAGCATGGACAATGACTGAGTCATATTTGTACTTGCCTTGGAGTGACCTGAGTGCTTTTGTTATGTGGCGGATCCTAGCGCCCGACAGGCTGCTTACCGTGACCTTCTCCTTGTTCAGCCTGGTGAGCGGGACGTCAGTGTGCCTGATGATAGAGTCACCTATTACAAGTGTATCAGGTGTGTTGTTTAGCCTTAAGGGCTGTGACTGTTCGGCACACTGGCTTTGTGAGATATGTGTTGCACGTGTTTTGTTTTGGGGTAGCGGTTGCTTGGGTGTCTGCTTTGGAGTCTCTGCTACTTAGGCAGATCTTTATTTAGAGCCTCCGAGTATGTTTTTGTGTGATTATGTGTTTGGTTTGCTGTCGTGGTAGGTCTATGTGAGACTGGAATTGTAGTGAGTGTGGTTTCCTTCTCCTCCTGGCTGGTTATGCCAGTACTGAGTTGAGAGAGCTTAGCCTCCAGTTTGGCTATATGGTTGCATCTCTCACATGTGTTGGAATTTGTTGGGAGGAGGAGAGGGTTGTCTGTGTACATGAGGCAGTTGTAACATTGCCTCAAGATTCCCAGGTTCACCAGCTGGACCAGAGAGGAGATTGACAACTGACCTTTGGACATGCTAGAATAATAT
This sequence comes from Protopterus annectens, assembly GCF_019279795.1. Taxonomy (NCBI): domain Eukaryota; kingdom Metazoa; phylum Chordata; order Ceratodontiformes; family Protopteridae; genus Protopterus; species Protopterus annectens. Next base: position 561,901,012 of record NC_056730.1, on the reverse strand, counting down.
TGGGAATTCCTTTATGATTGAAAACAAGGGCCAATGGGGAGTGAGGGTGTAGTGCTTTTAATTTTTAGTGCTGACTTGTATAATTGCTTTAGTGAGTAAGTGCCAGGTAACTTAAGTGCAATGTGTTACAGGTAACTTAAATGCAAAAACGACAAACAGTAACTTTCTTTCAAGTGAAACAAGGAAATAAGTACAGTAAGCAATGCAGATATCACTAGGGATCCACAGAAGTGCTGAGAAGCCACGTTTTAGGTAGAATTAGCGTTCCAGGGAAATAACAAGCAAACAAACAACAAGCATACAAATAAAGCTAGATTCAGCAGGCCTGGATCTAGTCTATGCTACAGCAAACAAGGTGTACCAATTTCAGTAAGAAACAGTTCAAATATGCAGGCACTATAAACCTTTAACCAGAAATTCCCAGCTCAGAAGGGCAGAGTCCAGCCTCTCCTCCCACAAGAGTGCAGACCACGAACCTTCTTAATGTAAAATAACTGGCCTGAAGTCCAAGTGCATAAAGCAGAACTAATACACTTTAGAAATAACAGACACTGAGCTCTTAATCAGCAGTTCCCAACTTAGAAGGATGAAAGCTACCTGTCCTGCCACCACAGTGCATGCCACAAACCTTCCTAATATAAAACAACTGGTCTGAAGCCCAAGTGCTTAATCCAAAAGACTTAGAATGATAGCTACACTTTAATCAAGTTACTACCAAGCAATAATAAATACAATTGAATACTTTAAAGAATGCCTGGATTAGTGCTCAAGTTATTACAAACAAAGCTAGATTCAGCAGGCCTGGATCTAGTCTATGCTACAGCAAACAAGGTGCATCAATTTCAGTAAGAAGCAGTTCAGATATGCATGCACTATAAGCCTTTAACCAGAAATTCCCAGCTCAGAAGGGCAGAGTCCAGCCTCTCCTCCCACAAGAGTGCAGACCATGAACCCTCTTAATGTAAAATAACTGGCCTGAAAGCCCAAGTGCTTAAACCAGAATTAATACACTTTTAGAATAACAGACACTGAGCCCTCAATCAGCAGTTCCCAACTTAGAAGGATGTAAGCTACCTGTTCTGCCACTACAGTGCAGACCACAAACCCTCTCAATGTAAAACAATTGGTCTGAAGCCCAAGGGTTGAAACTAAAAGGCTTAGAATGAGTTACACCAAGCAGTAATAAATACAACTGAGTACTTTTAAGATGACGCAAAAGCAAAATAAAGTAGGAAGAAACACAAGTACAGTAAAAGCAGATGAATTTTTTTTTTCAGAAAAGTAGCAAAAGCAGTAGTAAATACAATTCTCATGCAGTGCAAGCTGGCACACTTGAATATGTAGCAATATTAGTCCACACAGAGTTTGAAAAAATGTAATTAAATTAAAAAGGACTAAAAGCAAGTGCAGAAAGGGTTAATTAGGTAGAATGCGGTAAAGAGATGGGCCTGGGGGAGTATCTTAAATCAAATCTACAGTGGGGGCGGGCACTGCAAAAGCCATCAAATTTAAACTACAACCAAGAACTGCGGGGGGAAACAGTTTCAACACAGATGTGAGGAATGTGCAAATTATAAAGCCAAAAAATATATACTGTTCTCTCTCTCTCTCTCTCTCTATATATATATATATATATGTACACAACAGATATCTAAGCAAACAATTTAGCTCTATAATACAGATTAATACAGAAAAGTATACTCAGCTCTATATATTTGCAGATAGTTCTATAAGGCTGTCTCTCAAACTAAGGTTCCAGTTTGAATGCAGATTGTTAATTAACAGGACACACAACACTAGCTCAATTATATAGCTGAAGACAAGGCAGGAAATGAGGGGGGTGGGGAAAAAGTTTCAACACAGATGTGAGGAATGTGCAAATTATAAAGCCAAAAAATATATAATGTTCTCTTTCTCTCTCTCTCTCTCTATATATATATATATATATATATATATATATACAACAGATATCTAAGCAAACAATTTAGCTCTATAATACAGATTAATACAGAAAAGTATACTCAGCTCTATATATTTGCAGATAGTTCTGTAAGGCTGTCTCTCAAACTAAGGTTCCAGTTTGAATGCAGATAGGATTAAAGATATTACAACTTTTAATGCAATGAGAAAGTATTTTATTTTATTTATTTATTTGCCATCTGTTTACCGGGAAAATACAACTGGGTCATGAGGTACTCATTTTCAGTAGAGGCCTGGGGAAAAAACTCCAGATACATATGATTAACAAAATGAAAAACTAAGACATAATAAAGTCATAACATTCAAATATGCAAATATGAAAATAACACATTAGTTTGTGAGAATAAAAACTCAACAGACATAATAAAGTCATACCCCGGGATTCATGAACCTTGCGCCAGGCGCCAGCATAGCGTCGGCGTTATAACGCCAAATATGGCTGCTCAGCGATTCAGGTATGAATGAATTCCACGTGCACTACCGGCGTGCGCCGGACCGTCCCCGCCCCCGGCGTACGTATGCAAAACACACTGTGTGCGGTATTGCACCATGCAAATGAGGGCAAATAGCGATCCACGAAGTGGCGCAGGCGTAGCGTAAGGGCACGGCAATGTAAACCAAAAAAAACGGTTTACATTTACCCAAACATACCGGAGGAGTAACGGAAGGCTGTCAAAGTCAGGTATCATATAGGTGCAATATGCCAATGTGGAAAGGCACCGAGAATGTCCAAAGAAAATATGCACAAAATGTAAAAATGACATAAATGGCGCGTCACATTTGCAG